>NC_079149.1:138677196-138977196 GCF_945859685.1 Eupeodes corollae
ACAGAAGTGACGGCTTACAGACCAATATCGCTTCTACCAATTATAGCAAAAGTTTTTGAAAAATTGCTTTTGAAAAGACTTAGCAAAATCATAGAAGAAAGAAGCTTAATCCCAAACCATCAGTTTGGCTTAAGAAATAAGCATTTCACGATAGACCAAGTTCATAGAATATCGGATGTAATAGAAAAAGCATTAGAAGAAAAACAAGTATGTTCAGCTATTTTCTTGGATGTTGCTCAAGCTTTTGACAAGGTTTGGCATGTGGGACTTGAGTACAAACTGCAAAGGGATCTTCCCAGGCAGTACTTTGAAATATTAAAATCGTACATCTCAGACCGATTGTTAAGAGTAAGATACGATCAAGAATACTAGTAATTGAAGAAAATAGAAGCCGGTGTAAGACAAGGTAGTGTCTGAGGTCCTACCCTGTATTTACTATACACAAGGGATATTCCAGTTGTTAATCACAACAGAAAGGCTCCTTTTGCAGATGATACCGCAATTTTGGTACCCGACAAATGTTTCTCTAAGGCAGCAGTAAAACTACAAAATGCCGGCCGTCGACACAGCTTGGACCGAAAAATGGCGTATCAAACTCAATGAAACAAAATCTTTACATATAAACTTTAGAAATAAAAAGATAAACAATATTCCAATTATCATTAATAATTAAGCTGTACCTTACGCCAATACGGCCAAATACCTTGGAATGACTTTGGATGCACAGCTTAAGTGGAAAGAGCACATCAAAAAGAAAAGAGAAGAGCTGAACTTGAAATATAGAAAACTTTACTGGTTGCTTGGTAACAACTCTGATTTATCAATCCAAAACAAAATAATGCTTTATAATTGTTTGGACCTATGGAATCCAATTATGGGGCTGTACAAAGAAAACAAATACCGAAATCATCCAAAAATTTCAAAACAAAGTCCTTCGTGGAATAGTTAATGCACCTTGGTACATAAGAAATACCGATCTACATCGTGACTTAAAAATAGAAATGTTAAAAAATACGCTGTATCGCACAACCAGAGACTGCAAAGTCATACTAATTCTTAAATGGAGTCCGTCTTGAATATAAGAAACCATGTTCGGAGATTAAGAAGAACCAAGCCTTATGAGCTTATGGTCTAAAAAAAACATGAGAAAGTATTAAAAGTTTAAGCTTCCCCCAAAGTGATTGTACAAAACTAAGAAAGAAAAATCGGTGGTCGATCCTTCAAGATTGGTCCTGATGAGAAGGTGGTTTAAGTGGTTAAGAGTCCCACACTACTTGGTGTCGAATACTGCCAACTGTCTTTTGAAGATTTCCTCCTGTCAAAAAAAAATGAGTTGTTTAGAGAATATGTTTCCCGATTGGTCATTGAAACTCGACACCCATATTCTTGCTTAGATGAAGCACTTTGACATATTTTCACAAATTGGAGGACTTTAGACATGCATTGATTTCGTCAGCTGGTGTTGATTGTTTAATCACTGGCAATGTTTTACGAAAATCTACTGCTTAAATCATTGCACCACAAAATATGATTTTATTGCTTCGTAGATCTTTTAAGGTTCTGTCTAAAGCCTTCAAAGATTTTGTATGTGCCATGTATATTCATCGCAAACAATGTATTTAAATATAATTGTAGCTTGTCTTATAGGAGGAATATCAAATATAAATTATTTAGTCACTAAACATTAACTTTACAAACACCAACACTAACACTCTGCACAAAACATGATATACGGTTTTTTTTCAGCCGTTTATCAGTTGACAAAAGCAAACTCAGTAGATAAGGTAATAGAAAATCCAAGAAGAAAAAATAGCACATCGACGTCAACACTTTTTTCTTCTTTTTTTCATTTGTATGGCTGAAGTCAAATTCTTTAAGCCGACTACGTTTTAGTTAGACAACATTTGTATGGGAAAATATGGTGTTTTCGGCGGTTATTGCATTTTTTCTCTCCGTAAAAACAATCCTTGAACTTAAACGAACATTTTGAAAAAAGAATTGGCCAAATTGGTCCAGGCGTTGTTGACTTATGCGGTAACCAAAACATTTAGCGATTCATTTTTATATATAAGTTATATCAGAAACCTTAAATAAATTTTAATTTTATAGCTCAGATTAAAAAGCATAAACATTGGTGTTCAGAATAATTTTATACCACGGAGAAGAATTCAATTGATTCAGGACATTTTAAGGTTTTAAGAAAAAACTGTATTAATATTGGTTATTTATAGTTTTTCAAAAAAATAAAAACAAATATTGAAAGTCTCTTAAATCTCAACAAAAAACAGTTTGAATGCCAATCCCATTGCTCAACAAGGTTTTATAACTGAAAATCGAATAATAATACTTTTCCAAAATATCTGATTTCAAAATCGTTCTACTGCGCCATGTTTTTGAGATATTGCCCTTTAAAGTTCGAAAAAATACACCATATCAGGTTTTTGTAATGTCCTTATTCAAGTTTTATTAAAATAAAGGATTTGAAAAAAAAATGAGGAGACGTATTTTGCATTATTGAAAACAAAAATTCAGGGGGCAATATCTTTTAAAATATGTATTTCACGAATCTTAATTTTTGAACCAATGGTTAGACCACTTTTTAGAACCTAAAAAAATTAATTGCAAGAAAATGGGGCTAGAATTTTGATCATAGATAAATTTCGAACAATGTTCAGAACAACAAGAAAAAGAACTTTCCAAAAATCCATTTTCCAAAAGAGAGGGGCTAGGTCGAAAACAGCGTTCCGGGTCCAAAACCCTCATTTTAAGGTATTTTTCAAAAAAAAAACTTTGGAACGATGTGGAACAAACCGGCAACAACCTAGAACAACTTTCCAAAATAGAAAAATCGAAAAAAAGGGGACTAACTTTACGCACTCATTTTCTACCGAAATTCGGAGTCGGTGAACCCAACTCTAAGAGCGTTAACTAGTAGATAAGAAATAATAAGTTTAGTGCACACATTTCAGTCTACATATTCGTTTTATGATTTTGCCGTATCAACGAGACTACAGGTTTGTCAAAAATAACACTGCCATTCAAATGTTCCTAGTAAACTATCGAAATCAGTTAATTCCACGAAGTTCTCAAGAGAGCATACAAAATCCAAGAATTCAACGCGATAGGAAAATAAAAGTGAGTTACGTCTGCCGATTGTCCAAGTTTTTAAGTCCGTATTGAAAACCCTTAATTTCGTACAATTTTTGAAAAAAAAAACTTAAATTAGTTGTTAACTTTGGACTATTTTTCATAATCCTGAAATAACACTGAACCATTAATGATTAAATGGTTAATGATTAATGATTAACTGATCCGAACAAATTTTTCTCATACATTTTTCGGAGCATAAAAATAACGTCAAAAAGTCGTATTTTTTTAATTCCACGAAGTAGATATTGAGCTTGAAATTAGAAATCAACACTTAAATAAATGACAATTTTTGTAAAAAGCATTTATTTAAATACTATTAAGAGTCAAATGAAGACTCAAAACTTATGTGAATTTCTAGAAAATAAGTGACTTATTAAATGGGTTTGAAATGTAAATAGGAGATACAATTTTCTACCTTCCAGAACAACCTTACATTTTTTTTAAGCATGCATGTGTTGCTCTAAAAGTTCTAGATTATCGGTTTTTAAAGATTTTTCACGAGGCATATTTCAAAAACTTGAACTTATGGTGAAATTATGAAATCAAGTTTAAATTCAGGACAGTACAAACATTTTGAAAACTTTTTTCTTTAAATTAAAATTTGGATTGTCTCAAACAACATTTTCGGCGCAAATATTTTAAAAGACACCAATTAGAAGTTATCAGTGTCTTCTTTTTTAAAAACCCTCCTCAATTTTGATCAAAAATTTATCATAAACCGAATATAATTCGAATTAATGTTCAAAACAAGTTCAAGCTTTGTTTTTTTGATGGAAACTTTTAAGACATTTACTTTAATAGTAGATAAGTTTTTAACATATGTGAGCAGCTAATAACTGAACTTTTGTAGCCATGGCCTACTTTGTTTTTATTACAAAAAATAGGAAGCATAAACCCTGCGGTTTAAAATTGTTTTTCAAATGAATTTCGTTCAACTTAATGAGAACGGAAGTTAATGAAACAAAACCCCACATACACGGGTGGTACCAAGGAGAAAAAAAGCTTTGAACAGGCTCAGAAGGTCACAGGGTCAGGAGGCTTATTGTGACTCCTTCTATTGTGTATATTTCACCTTAAAAATAGTTACTCTATGTGTAAGAAAATGTGTCTATTACGAAGTAACTTTAAATACTCTTGAAAACAAATATCATAAATATATACAACGTACTTGAGGTAAAGAACAAGAACAAAATGATTGAAAAGTAAATTAAGCTGTGACCATAAACGTGTAATCCTTTGACTTCTCAAAAAGGAAACATATGCATAAACTTACTTATATGCATTTCTTCCTTCTTCAAGAGGAATTTTTCCTTGTGCCCCACAGTGGTGAATTGCATAAGGCTTGCTTGCTGCCATCAGGTAAGGCCAAACATATGATATTATGAATGTGGTCATTTGGCCTTATCTTGGGCACGTTTAGTACCTATATACTGAGTGGAGTGCATTTGTTCAAAAATATTACAGATAAATCCAATTTGGTTAAGAGCAAATATGATTTCGAGTTCAAATTCTTTGGTTTCTATCTTTGTATAAGGACTATAGATACTGTATAACCTTATCTATCACTGCCTGTACAGTGTGCAGTATGCTATGTAAAGTACTTTTGTATATTTTAATCCTTTTATGAAATCTATGCATTTCAATTGCATCACATATTGTGGTCAAATTTATAGCAAACCAAAGAAACCAAACTAAAATTAGAAATGTATAGGGTTGAGAATGCAATAAAATCAACAAGCCAACACACATACATATATACCACAAAAGCAATCCTTTTGAAACATACAAATTTCTTGATTTTGATGACTTGGAAAACAATTCGTTTCGATTAGGAAAGATTCAAAAACAGACTAAGTTATTTATTCTGTAGTTAAATAGATCTAATTTTTTTGTGTTAAAATTCTTCTTTCTTTCAAGAAATATCCAGAACTGAATATGGAAATTATTTTGTCCTAACTAAAACGCCTTTCTTCTTTATCATTCTCATATTAATTTGAGTCTAGGTTTATTCATCTGAACCGTGTTACTTTTGAATCTTTCCTCAAAAGGATGCATCCTCGCAGGAGGTCCATACATTTCCATAACTTTTAAGCCCTTGTTAGTTCATTAAATATTATGTAGCATAAAATGAATACCTTTCGTCATATTTAACTAACGGATTAAATAAGATTGCTTTTCAATTAATATGTTTCTAAAGTTTATGTAACAAGTTACAAAAGCTCTTGAAAGTCCTATTTGAAGAGACAAAAACTAAATAAATAACTTATCGTACCATCAGAGTATCTATATCCGTATAGAGTTTACACTGAAGTTGTTTAAAACTCGGTTATTTACCCAACTCATTTGTGTATCCATTACTCACAATACCTGACATTGCACCAGGAGCCTGTTTTCTTTATTTTTTGGCACATACCTTTATCAACAGTCAACACTAACAACAACGAATAACAAACCAAATCAACAAAAAATAAAAATTCCAGCAACAGGATAATAGTCAACACTTTGTCTGGGTGATGTTTCGATACGTTCAAATTTACACTTACGCCCCTCTTCAAATGAAAACAACCAAAAAAAGAAAATAAGAAAGAAGCTTTGCAAAATTTTGCCACCCTTTTAGAACACCACGTTGCTGGATGCACATACACCTTAAGGATGGATTTTTTGCACTCTCATGGACTAGAAAGCAAACAAATATTGCTTGCCTGGCTAGGATACGATATTATGCTAGTCTTGTATCCTTCACATCTTTTCTCTTCGGTGCTTTGTTTTCTTTTACCATCAGGACGTTAAGTGATGAAAATTCTAGGAAAACAATAGCTTTTCGAAGGAATGCAAAAGTGATACGAGTCATCAAATAACTGTTTTTTTTGTGACCAACTTAAGCTGTTGAAGACTGAAAAGTTATTCCTAAAGGAGCGACACATTCTCTAAAATAAACATGTTCTTTTTTTTTAATTCAAAAAACTGAATACGCAAATATTTTTCACCTCGAATATTTTACGAACTAGAAATGATGTTAACTCCAGGATACTTTTATTATTTTTTATAAACGCTAGCAAAAATAAAACCTCTAGCAAGAATCAACTCCTAAAAGTTGGTAATAATTGATTTTTAACTTAAATACCTTGAGAACAAAGTAAGTTTTGACTTCCAACTTATTTCTTATAATTTTGTTGTCAACATTTAGAAACATCTTTTAAGAAATCCAATTAACAGATGTATTGGAAAACTTGTTGGCCGAGGTCCGCCTGGACTGTAGCACCACCTTAAGACTTAAGAATTGGAAAACTTGTGCTATTAACTTCAATTTTTTTAATAATGTACAGGCACTCAAAGGGATATTAATACCCTTAACGCGTTTACGTTTAAACACAGTGCGAGCGTTAGGAAATAGGGAAGGATTTAAAAGGAGATGCCGGTGCACATTTTTACACTTCAGAATTTCAGAAAGTAGTAAGCTTATAGCAAGCGTCAAACTACGATCAGAGGCTTATCATAAGTGCATGTGTTAGTTGTTAGTAAAAAATAATACAAATATAGCCTAACACACGCACAAAAATGAGAAGTTCACTTGAGCGTAGACATGACGATACATCGTTGATAGACAGGATTAACAGAAAAGCGCCAAGATGGCTTCCCTGGGGAACACCAGATTGAGCAACAAAAGGTTCAGAATGACAATTTCTAAATTTTACCTCGTAGGATCTGTTTTCAAGGTTGAGCAGTCATCATCCAACGCAGATAAAAGATCAAGGACCGTACTCTGTAGCACAGCTATGTGACAACAGCTAGTTTGCGAAAAAATGTGAAGATTATGAAAATATACTTCATCAACTTCTTGAGGGCTATTAACAAATGACTCACAGAAATTCGTTGCGAAAGCGTTACAGATATCAAAAGTTTTATCTAACGAAAGGTTCTTGTAAGTGAAGTTAACTGGAAAGTCATCTGGTTTTTTCTTTGAGTTTACAAAATTCCAAAATTTTTTGGGATTCTCTTTCAAAGAGGTGCCCATATCAATAACATAACAAGCATATAAAAAATTAGAAAGAGATTCAAATTGGTTAAAGTGTTCTACATAAAAAGAGAAGTTGACTGGAGACGGGGTTTGGAGATACGTTTTCCATGCCTTATTTCTTTTGTTATGCAGTAAACGCAATTCTTTTATGTACCAAGGATGGCTAAAGTTTGTATTTCTTGATTTCTTTATCCGTACATTTTTTTCAAAACAATAATTAAGGATCCTATAAAAAGTTGAAACTGCTTCGTCAATTTTAGAAAATCCTAGTGTATCAGCAATTCCAGAAATGGTTAAATCTTCTGACAACTGCTGGAAATTGGCTCTTCTAAAAGCAAAATTATATAAGCAATCAAAAGAATTACTGTGATTAGTAAGGTGATTACTTAAGTCAAAAAAAAATTCCAAAGGGGGGTGATATTAGTCAATATTAGTAATTCCTGATCTAGATTCTAGAACAAGAGTACTAATAGCGTCAGAAGAAAAGACTTAATCGAGAATTCGATTTTTTGAGTTTTTAATACAGCTTGTTTGCTGTAAGTCAGTAAGAAGGACTTTATCGAGAAGAGATAGTTCCATTTGTGAAGAAGAAGGGGAGGTTTCAAGGCAGGATTCATCTTCGGATGGAATCCAGTCAATGTGTGGTAAATTAACGTCGCCTAGAAGTAAGATGTTGGTGTCAAAGCTGAAAAAGTTTATAAGATAATCTAATGCCAAGGAGAGATCGTTATAAACAGACTCCAAACTTTTTGGCGGAATGTAAACGTTTAAAATGAAAAAAGTCTTAGTCTGTACCATTATCTTTACACATACCAGTTCAATTGATAATACAAATAGAAAAGATACGGAAGAAGAGAAATATGTATTTTTTACCGCTATGAGAACACCTCCGTCTAAATCCTTTGCATTACCAACATTTCTGTAAACTTCGAACTCTTGACTAAAAAGTTCTGTGTCGGAAAAGCTTGAATTAAGCCACGTTTCTGTTAAAACGAATACGTCGTGTGGAAATGATTGGGAGTTAAGAAAAATGTCAGTAGTCTTGCTACGAAGTCCCTTTACGTTTTGGTAGAAGAGCGCAAGCCTGTTAAGTTTTTTGATTTGTTTTTCAAAGAAATACCCTGTTTTTGACTTTGAGTAAATTCTTTGACTAAAGTCTCTGCGGGCCATATATTTGGGCTGCAAATAGAATCAAAGTAAGTGGGATTCGTTTACTGATCTTAGCACACCTGATAAATGAGCTGGAAGTTATGCTCTTGGTAGATACTAAGTGGGAAGTTATATATTCTGGCGTAGTAACTGGGTCCAGACGAGATATAAAAAATATGTTTGGTTTGGAGACAGCTTTGATAGGGATGACGTTGTTTATTACAGTTCCTGTAACGGTGTCACTATGCAACAATTTAAGGTATATTGGGAGTTCCGGTGGGATCTGTTGGTATTGGGGTGATGTTGATATTTGTTCTTTTTGATGGTGGGGTAGAATTTCTAGCAAGTTCAGAGTTTTCTCGGCTTCTTTTCTTAAACGTTTTCTTTTGTGTCTCAGGTACACTTTCTGCGTTTTTAACACCAGAACCTGATTGCGCGAGAATATCTTCACATGTAGAAGAGAAAGTAGTGGGAAAAGGCTGTGCTAAATCATTATTCGAAGTAGAACTATCGACTATGATGTTGGTTACAGAGTATGCATTTAATTTGCAAACTGCAGTGTTGAAAGACTTCAGTAGCTCTTCAAAATCTTTAGAAAGTCTTAAAATGTCAGCCTTAACAGAAGACATTTTAAAAGCTAGTTGAGATACAGAGAGCTTACGGCAGTCGTAACAGTACCTGTATGCAAATTTCGAATTGGCTATTTTTCAATGAAAGCGTTGGTTGAACCAACGCATTTTGCATGGTAAAGATTACCACAAGGTCCGAAACAGGCAAATAGAGGATTATTATTAGCACCCTTTTCGCAGTTTTTATTGTAGCAGTCCATATTTTCGAAGGAGTGTTAAAATAAATAATTAAAAAAATATAGATAAAAATGTATTTAAATTAAAAATAATAAAAAAAATACCAGGGGAAGCGGGACTCGTGCCTACGTGTTTCAACAAAAGTCTCAATTAAACTAAGTTTTTACTTACTGGCCTACG
The DNA here is from genome assembly GCF_945859685.1 of Eupeodes corollae. NCBI lineage: Eukaryota > Metazoa > Arthropoda > Insecta > Diptera > Syrphidae > Eupeodes > Eupeodes corollae. Next base: position 138,686,500 of record NC_079149.1, read on the forward strand.
CAAGGCCCTTAAAATCGGTCGACAAAAATATAATCAAATTGAACAAATAAAGTGAAATCAATTTAGTCAAACAAAAAGCGCTCACACATGGACAAGGGAACACTTTGGAAAAAACTAAAATACTGAACACCTTACCGGGGAGAACTTTAGTTTTAAACAAAATTTCACAAAATTCAAGAAAATTGAAATTGATTAAAATGCCATTATAACACAATATTTGATAAAGTTATTGAATAAAACAATATAAAGTTCACTTATTCAGTGATATTTAACGCCACTACAAATATCTAAACACGATTTATATAAGAAAAAAAAGGAAAAAGTAGAGCCTATAAAAACACGACTGATAATAAGAACTAGTGCAACCAGTTTGGTCTTAAAATGTTGAGTATTAAAATGGTAGTTGGGTAAAGTATTCTACATTCTCGATGAGTAGTTGAAAAAGGAATCCCTATATTTAGCAATACGTCCAAAATTGAGCTCGAGGATAAAATGAACATTCCTAAAAGTGCGAGTATAACGTCAACTGGCTAATTCAACAGTACATTGTTTGTAAAAAATATCTGCAAGACAACGAGATTGTTTCGATTGTTCGATTGCTGTAAATGTTTCGGTTATGTCTCCTATTATTTTTGAAGCTCTTTCTTGCATCCTATCTAAAAGAATTAAAATTGTTTTAGGGGCACCTGCTTAGATATGTGAGTTGTATTCAAGTTTTGGACGAAAATGTTGTCAGAGATGGAAAGGACCTACAGTTTATATGCCAAATTCATAAAATTAGCCTAATTAACCCTTAACTAAAGTCGTGGGTCCAGTGGACCCACACACAATCTTCAAATGTTTGCAGAAAACGACACAGTCACCGCAGATCTCTCAATTTCTCAGTACCTTCCTGTAATAATCCAATGTTTGTGTAGTGAGAAGGACGCATTTCGCTCGCTTCTCCTTAGGTGTCTATTGACATGTGCATGGGTCTGCTGGACCCACAACTTTATTTACGTTACTTATTTTTTGATACTTTTACATACATGAGGGAAAGATATTATACCCATAGACTTCCCGTGCAAGTGAAAACGGGCATTCCTACGGTTCTTAAACTTCAACCCATAAAAGTAGTTCCAAATAACGAAGAATATCTAAAATTTGATGGACACAAAAGAAAAAGATGCTCTTTTTGTGTCCGGCAAATAAAAAATCGAAAACGGTACATTTGGGTGCTAAGTCCAAGGTGCCCATTTGTATGAGTTGTTCAAAACAAGTATGTTTTTCATGTTTATAGATTGGTTGACTTTGACCATTGTCAGAATTTTGTCAGAAAAAGATTTTAAGTTTTTATTTTTACAGTTTTGAAGAGCTGTTTTTAAAATTCCAAAAAAATGTATTTATGGATTTTTTACTTTTGATTTAGTATTTAATTATGTATTTATTAAAAATGTTATATTTCAATTTTACAAATTGAGACTGCCTGACGAAAGTGCAAATTTTAAGTGCAAATGAAACTTGCTGTGTTTGATTTTTTAAAACTTGTTTTCTATTGTTTAAGTATTACGTTTAGTAAAAAAAAATACATACAATATATTATACCTTTATTTTTATTGACCTTTTAAAAGGCCTGGGTCCAGTGGACCCACGACTTTAGAACCGTAGGAAATATTCACGACGTTAGTTAATGGTTAACCATAACTTACAATCTTACTTACTGGTCCCATACTGACACTCTAAGTTAAACAATAATACTTAATGCTAATACCTTTCGGCCCTAAAACAGTCCAACGCACTAACCATTATGCTACGAGTACTACGAATGAAGACTTTTTAAATTACAGCCAGATCAGAAGGAGTAAGGAATTTCTTGAAAAGTCGGAGAAATTCTAAGCACCCTGCAGCTTTTTTGGTGACATCGAATATGTGATCATTCCATAAAAAGTGATCTGTGAACCTGAGGGTACTGTCGTCAGCGAAACAGTTTATTGGATTAGCAGTAGCAAACAGGAGAACATTTATAAATATGAGGATAAAAAACAGAGCCCTGGGGCACACCACCATTTATTTCAGTGATTTCAGGCTTGAATACGGAGGTGGAAGAGGATTAGCCTATTTTAAGGGACAGGCTGAAGAAATGCTATTTTTCATCCGCTCGGAAAAAGACCTGTAGAGAAGGAAAGAGGGAAAAGTTTACAGCAAAACAATATTTTTACAAAAAATACATTTTTGAATTATTGCGGAAATGTTATAAGTGTCGTACAAATAAAATTAATTTTTAATATCTACGCATTTGTATTCTCTATAAAATCGGTGAATCAATAAACGCTTCTCATATTAATAGCTGGATAAATGAACTCAAACCACGAACAGAATATATGAAGTGTTATAACCATACATACATCGACTTGACTATAGCAACAGTTTATGGGAAAAACTCTTGAATAATGACCTCAACAACAATTCTCAGTATAACAATTGTACTATATTCCATACAAAAGCACACCTTTCTTCCCCCTTCGACCACCATCAGCAAAAAATCCCCCCAACTTGTCTTGGAGTCTAAGTAAAACCATGCTTCAAACTTTTTGAATGGATTAACTTATGCTGACAAGTTAGCAAGAGCGATAAAATCATAACTCCCTGTTCACAACAAGCCGGCCGTCCAGCCGCCAACCGACCGACGACGACGACGCGTCGCTTTGTTTCGAGTAAGAAAATTAACACACCCTATTTTCCTATTTTATTAAAATAGAATGGGCTTAGAAACGAACATAAACATACACATTACACACCCCATCAGTAATTCTTCGACCTACCCCACAGTCGTCTCGCAGTAACCATCCCTCACACTCACAACTTAATCATTCCAAAAAGGTATTCAAGACGCACTGAAAAAGGTGGATTGCACTTTACTCAACTTGAGTGAATGGTGCACGGGTTTTTGTGTTTTGTTTTTTTTTTTTTCCAATGCCACCGCACAACTGATGACTGCAACCTACCGCCCGGCCGGCCGCCAGTCACCAGCCACCATCTCTCAAGTATATATACGTCGGGTCGGTTGTGTATGTCGACGGATAATAAATAGCCACAATGAAAGGCCATGTTAGACAAGCATCTGAATTCATTAAAGAATTTCCTTGAAAAATCAAAGGAAGGCATTTTGCAGCAAAACATCAGAGTCTTAGTCCCGGTTGCAGCACAGAACAGAACAGCACAGTAGAGTAGCAGAGAACTATAAAAGAACCAAACCAACAGCAACATATTGTGCAGAGGTGCCATTAATTAAAAACTTTATTACAATTTAACCCTTTAGTTAGTTTGAGGCAGGCAATGGCTGCTTGTAGATATGTATGTATTTATTGTTCCGGATCAAGCGAACGACGAGGACGACTCACCTACTTGGAAGCCATTATTTATGCATTTCTCATGAAGCCAAGGAGGACTTTGCGCACCAGCCACGCCGCGCCGACCGTATGTAACTGTGTGCACTCAAACTGACAGAAAAGTTAAGTTGGTTACAAATTAGTTGGTCGGCATAAGCCCGCTTACCGCTTGCCGCTTGAAGCTTGGTCTTACCAAAACTTGGACTGGGCGGTTCTTGCGAAGGATGGGTCGTTCGTCGTCTCTGAACATACAATTAACTCACACACAAGCACTCTGCTCGAATTTGCTTTCAATTCTGTGTACTATTTCTATTCATACAACTTATTGTTGCCACTTGTCAGGAAATTATCATGCCACTAAGCAAAAACGTATTGTTGTTGTTTCAAAAAAGGTAGGTTGTAAGTTGGAACGTGTACTGTGTTTCCGGGTTTAGTTTCCAAGGAAAACAGTTGAGTGTGGGTTTAAAATGCAGGATTTAGCTAATTAAAAACTTTTAAAAAGGATGCGCATACGCCCAAGTGAATCCATCAATGTTTTGTTTTTTTTTTTCATAGAAGGAATGAAATTTCGATGCGTTTACGGATTTACTAAGTTGGAAATGAAGTGAAACGACAACAAACTTTTCTTCAAGGCTTAGATTTTTCAGTCTTTACTATTTTTTTTTAACTAAAACGAGATATCAGCGAAACTTTCTGAAAAGCATTCCTTATCGAATGTATGAATTTACAATCGCAAGCAACATAAAATTCATGAATTTTATAAAATAAAAAAAAATATACAGTAAGGCCCAGTTTCATCAAATAAATACAAACGTTTTTCTTTCCCGAGTATAAGCCCAATACTTTCCTTGAAAACACTCCAAATAAGCAAAATAAGTTTGAGTTAAAAAAAACATGGTAAGTAAGTTTAAGATTGTACGTTTTTAGATTTTAAAGAAAAATGTTTCTGACAGGAGGAAATTACAAGTGTTCCTAGCCTTGGATCTATGCTTAAGTCTATTTTTGCAATTTATATTCACTTATCCAGAGATATGCTTATTTGATTTTGTTTCACTTAAGTGAAGTTTTTTAATGTGAAAAACACGGTTATATGAATGAAAGAGTGAAACTTTTGTCGTTCCTATTAAGCAGGTGCTACTGTTCGAATTCTCGATGGTATTGTGGTTGTTATTATATTTTCGAGTCCTTCTCGATTTTATTTAAATTATATATAATATACGTATTTTTCACCTTATGACAGACACAATATAAAGAGAAGAGATCCAAATTATAAATTGTAAAACCTAAGTTCAAATAATTACTAAGCAAGGTTTAAGAACTCAGTAATATATTTTTTGTAATATTTAAAGCATGGTAACCATAAAACAACCATCAATGATAGGGTTGTAGGCTAAATATATAAAGGAAGAAAGATTGGAGTCCTGCTTTCGAAAGATAAGACGTTAGTTGGAAATGATTTGGGAACTTGCAGTTTACTCGGAATGTACCTTTTCATTCAATTCACATATATTTTATATAAAGCATATAGGGAAGTGCAAGCACCAAACATGATATGGCTTGATGTTGAATAGAGTAAACCCTAACCGCACCACCATTCTACCGCCACCAAAAGTCCTGTGAAGGGTTTATTTTTGTGCCTTTATAACATACAAAATAATGGCAGTAGAACATGGAAAACTAAACGGTGAAATAAATAATTCAACTTTTCTTTTATAGCCTTAAACCCTTCAACTCCTATTTAGGTTTTTGGTTTTATCGCTGTTTTTTGTATATTTTTGGTTTTGTTTTTCCCTCTAACCAAGCCAATTTGGCTGCCCTTAGAAAGCTATAAAGATAGAGATATGTATTTTATAAAATATCCCGTATCTGGTTAATTATGATGAAATTGAATTTTTATCTGGTTCAATCTTTGGTTAGAAATTTTATTTTTCTCTTTTTTTTAAAGGGCGATTACTATTTTGAAGTACCGTAGATGCGTGTTATAGATTTTCTCTTATGTAAGTCTTATGTAAGGATCTCAAAGCTTTTGATATGATAGTTTATTATAGAAATTGTATGTTCCATCTTTATAAGTTGGTTCTAAAATTTGTCAATAAAAGGAATCATTACGAATCCACTTATAGAAAATGTATAAGTTTTTACAAATGTTTGAGTCAACTCTTTGTAGCGGAAAACACAGCTAGATGATTCATAGGTTATAAAAGCATTAAATTGATGTTTTTTGGATACAACAGGCTTCTTAATAAATAGTTGTTTTTAAAGAAGTTTTATAAGCATTCCACAAGGTAGTCATCTAGGTCCCATACTTTTTAACATTTTCGTTAATGACAATACTGATCTTTTAGAGTCCATGAATTATCTAATGTTTTCAGAGGATTTAAAAATATAATATTAAATATGAAGATTATGAGCATTTGCTAAAAGATATTGATTAATTATTTCAGTGCTCAAAATTTAATCACCTGGTTCTAAGTACCTCCAAACTCCAAGTTTGAACAGCCTTTCGTTCGAAGCTACGAGTAATTTTAAATTAAGGACTGGTTAACGAAATTTTATTTATATATTGAAATAAAAGACCTCGACCTTATTTTTAATTCCAACATTTACTTCTTGTTTTTTTTTTTTTTAAAGAGAAATAGTATAGTTTTTGGATGTTCAAATGGTAGACATGTGTATTCAAGAGGATACAAGCGTCCACAGGTTTTTCTCAAAACCCACCTCTGCCTACCAACTCCTACTCTCAACTCCCAGTGGTGAACAAGTGCCTAGTACTTCAACTGGAGATTGGGTTCCAACCCCAGTGGAGAGTTGTTGGGCAGCAAACGAGAGAGGGGGAGGGCTGTTTCCACTAAGGCATCCAGACAGCAGCGGAGAAATTCTCGACATGGAATCAACGGTGGCGTCTACAGTTCCAGTGAGGTTGAACTACTTAGTGAACACCTTATAGGGCTTCTTCGACTTATTCGGAGCCCTGGCTTATAAGGACAGGTTTTATCTGGCTCCCCATTCTTGCTGTTATACTAAGGATCTGGCCATCCAGGTTAGTTGCGAAGCACCAAAAAGCCTCGAATACGGAGGAATTTACTGTTGACAACCTACGCAAACAAATTAAGGACAACAAACTTCAGATATGCACGTGGAATGTTAGGTCCCTTAGAACACCACATGCAGCCAAAGAATTAACGAAGGTCCAAACTGCTACAAAGCAGACATCACCGCCATCCAGGAAATACGATGGGATTTGCCGGGCAAAAAGAGGGTGAAAAACTGCGATATTTACTATGGTGACTGCTACCACGAAAACCAACAGCGCTTATTTGGATGCGGCTTCGTAATTCGAGCCAGGCTTAGGCAAGAAGTCTTGAGCTATAGGTGCATCAATGAGCGCCACTTGACCATACGCATCAAGGCTTAATTCGGCAACATTAGCCTGATATGTGCGCACGCCCCCCCAGAAGAGAAAGACGACACACAAAAGATATGTTCTTCAAGCTCCTAGAAAAAACATATGAGCAGTGTCCTAGTTACGATAATAAAATTGTCCTGGGCGATTTTAATGCCAAGCTAGGAAGGGAAGACATATATGGTGGAATAAAAACAGCCTGCACGACTACACTTCCGACAACGGATTCAGGCTCATAGATTTTGTGCGGCGTGAAATGTCATGGTAGCCAGTAGGCGTTTTCCACACCTCAACATCCACAAAGGAACTTGGAGTTCTCCAGATCAATCTTACGTCAACCAGATTAACCATATTGCGATCGACGCCAGACACGCTTCCAGCATCATGGATGTCCGAACTTTCCGAGGAGCTAAGATCGACTCGGGCCACTACATCGTTGCAGCCAAGATAGCTCTTCATGTTTCCAGACCCAAAGAAAAACAGGGAGGTGCTGGGAAAAGCAACAACGTCGAACGGCTACAATCGCCAAATCCTTTCCGATCGAGGCACAAGTAACCTCTCTTAAAGTTCTCTACCGTCAACACAATTTATCGAAGACCAGTGGCAACATTGCCAAGATGCAATCAGAGAAGCCGCCTCTGATGTGTTGGGTTTCAAACAGCCACCAACAAGGAACCCCTGGTTTGATGAGGAATGTCGGCAGGCAAATGCAGCCAAACAACAGGCATGCAAAGTGGCGCTGCATAAAAGGACGAGAGCTGCTCGTGAGTTCTATGAGCAGAGGAGGCGAGAGGAACGCCGACTTCTCAGAACGAAAAAGAGAGGGCATGAGAAGCGTGCGGTCGAAGATGTTGAAAGGTTTAAAAGCAGGAATGAAGTTCGAAAGTTTTTTGAACAGGTGAAACGAAATTCACAGGTACATAAACCTAGAAACGAAGTCTGCAAAAACGAAAGTGGAAACTTCATAGTGGAACCGAAGTCAATGCTAAGGATATGGAAGAACCACTTCTGCCAACTCAATAACGGCGACAACGAACTGAATTCCGCTGTCAGGCAGGATGATCCATTCAACATAGACAACGAAAGCCAACAATCCTGTCCTCCCGACTTAGACGAAGAAAAGATTGCCAAATCTAAGCTGAAGCCTTGTAAAGCCGTTGGATCGGATGGTTTCAATGCCGAGTTCTTTGAAGCAGCTGGAGATAAGTTGGTGCAGGATGACCATGGAGAATTCACGCTGCTCCATAAAAGTTGGAAACAACTTAATAGAACCTTTCGATGTCAAAAAGGTTTTAGACAAGGTGATGCGCTGTCATGTGATTTTTTTAACATCGTGCTTGAAAGAATAGTGCAAAGCTCACACGTCAACACTGTAGAGGCACTATCTTTCAAAAGTCTGTCCAATTACAAGCATATGCTGATGACATTGACATAATCGGAAGAACTCAGCGTGATGTCAATGGGGCTTTTGTGAGTATTGAGGCAGAAGCCGCAAAAATGGGTTTAACGGTTAATGAGGGCAAAACAAAGTACATGCTGTCGTCTAGAAAGGACATACAACACCGACGTCAAAACGTCACAATCGACAGGCGTAACTTTTAGGTAGTCAAGGACTTCGTCTACCTAGGATCCCTGTAAACGCAGAAAACAACACCAGCGCAGAGATCAAACGCAGAACAATTCTTGCTAACTGCTGTTTCTTTGGACGTAGAAAGCAATTGAGTCTTAAAGTCTTTTCTTGAGGGAGCAAAGTATCACTATATAAAACCCTGATCATCTCCGTCCTGCTATACGGTGGACTATGACAAAAGCGGATGAAAGCACCTTGGATCGGTTCGAGAGAAAAGTTCTTCGTGTGATCTACAGTCCCGTACGCATCGAAGGGGAGTGGAGGAGAAGATGGAACGACGAGCTGAACGGGCTGTACAGCGAAGTAGACTTAGCCAGAAGGGTAAAAGTCCAACGACTAAGATGGCTGGGTCATGTAGAGCGCATGGAAACCAATGCTCCGGCCCGGAAAGTCTTCCAGTCCACACCCACAGGACAGCGCAGTAGAGGAAGACCGCGGATCAGGTGGCGCGCACAATTTAAAAGTGACCTCACCCAACTTGGACCGCGAAACTGGAGACATCTAGCTAGGGACCGAGCAATGTGGAGAAGTTTGTTGGGTGAGGCCCTAGTTCACACATCTTAAGAAAGTAAGTAAAGTTTTTGAAGGTTAGTTATCTATTTTGCGGTTTCATTTAAATGAAGACCACGCAAAATGTTGACAGCATCGATTCTTTTGACAATTTTGTCCATTACAGAATCAATATTTTCGTAGTAGTTTTCAACAATTTGTGTGCGTTGAGCGATAGTTAAGCGGTCCATATTCTTAGATCTTAGACTTTCAACTGAAAAAAAAAAATAGTTTTACGACTTAGTTTGACAGATGTTTAATTCCAGCCGTATACTTTTGAAACCGCAAAATGTATAAGCTCGTTACCTTTACGAAAATATTGTATTATGGTCTGGCTTTTTAAAAAACGAAAATATACAAAAAACAAACCACAAGATTCACATTGAAGATATTAAGTTGGCCAGAAGGTATACATTCAAGGTGCTCCTTGGTTGATCTCATCAGATCCTTGAAAAACAGTAGAGAAAATTTGTGTTCATTTTTTACACACAAAATTTAGTATTGTAGAACAAATTAAACCCTAAATAAAATCTGTTGGCAATGCCTTAGCCTTTTTCAACATTTTAAATGAAAAAATTCAGCAATTTGTTCGAAAATAACAAAAAAGACAGGAGGAATGGATAAAATCCGAACGTCATAAAAAGAACAACTCTTGGATGTACTGTCAATTCTTTGCAAGAAAATCAGAATTATCATTAACGGTTCTATAGGCGGAGCTTGGTGCTGTCCTCTTCAACAAGTCGTTCAATGCATATCTCGATCACGAGCCAAAACGTCAATCAATCGTACTCTATCTGGAACATAAAAAGGGAGGTACAGATATTCAAAAACTTATTGGAATTTCTTAAAAAAAACACATTAAATACTCGTTTATTAGTAGGCCATATTTTGAAGTATACTATCGTTGCAACAGTTTAAAGCAAATTGTGACAAAAATGTCACAATACCCCTATACTAGCTACGAGTACACTCATTTTAAAGTCCGAGAATGTTGCCTTGAAAATTATCAGTGAAAAAATAACTTTTTTTTTTTTAATGCCACATTGGGGACACATATTGGCAGTTCATTTATTCCGGATATCAGATAAATTTATGATCACACCACACTTATTCCCTTTTGGAAAACAAATTTTCCTTCGAATAAAAAAAAATAAATAAAAATTCTCCACACAAACAAAAACAAAACTCTACAAAAAGGACATACGAAAAAATCGCACACCGCGAGCATTGTGATAAAAATGAAATTTATAGGTGCGCGAGATATCGAAGGGATGGGGTTGAATATTTTTATTATTATTTTTATGCTCCCTCTGTTTGTACTCATAGTGTGTATGTGTGTGTCTTGCATGGCGGAGGTATATTTATTATATTACTATAGGCGAGATGCACAAGGACTTTCGTAGAGATAGCGATGGTGATGGCAAGGACGATGGAGCAGAGTAGAGCAAGGGAGAGGTATGACGTGCGAATAGTTGTATATGTATAGGAAGTATCATCCGATTAAAATTGAGAAGGATTGCCGCTGCTCTGCAGCAGACGCAGAGTACAACAACGTCAAAAATAAATTTAAAACCGTGTTACTGGGCACATAAATAATTTAGGAGAGTGTGGTCGGTACATGTGTTTCCCTTGTGACCAAAAACGACCACTCACAACCAGTCAAAACACCCTATTTCCTTTACCACCCACCTTCCCATCCCCCCAGCCACAATCCCATATAGCAGCATCAATAACAACCTTTGCAAAAGGGATCACCCCCTCATATTTTTAAATTGATGGTAAATAATTTGTTCGAGCTGCATGACTACTGCCTGACAATTTTGCTAGAGGTGTTATTATTATTTTTATGTTTTTAATTTTTCGTCCTCTCGTTTGCTTCCTATACGAAGTTATATGCATTTGTTATGAAATACTTTGCAAGTTCAGTTAAATTTAAAATAAAGTTTTTGTCTATGTCGTAGTTACATGTTTTGTACCTTTGTTCTCACTACAAGAACAACAAAATGGAAGTCTTGAAAGTCTATCTGAATAGGTTCATACACTTCATATAAGGACACTCGTTTTGTAATGAAAAATAATAAAGTCCTTGAGAAGACAAATTCGTGATTTTGATCCTTAAATCTCATTTGAAGTTAGCATCTTATTTGTGTTGACGTTTGTCGTCTTTTAAAATCTTAAAAAACATAACAGAAAATGCCTGATTTCAAGCCTCCAGTGATGATGATTTAAAGAACACCTTAGAGTTTTTTTTGTACAATTCCATTAATAAGCCTTTGATTGGACTAAAATATTTATCAAGGAAAATGGATTTCGTAAGGATTAAAAGTAAATGTCCGTATTTGAAAAAGCGGAATTGATGATGGATTTCCAATGAGTCATGTGCACTTGTAAAGCTCAGTGATTACACGAGTATAAAGTCTCATGAATAATTTGTCGGATTGTCAGAGGATTTGTTTGTTTAAAATTATTTATTTATATCGTATTTTTCCAAAAATATATTACTATTCAATTTATTTCATATAACAAAAAAAAAATAATTGTAACCAAAAACAAGGAAAAATTATGTTATATAATTAAAATGGATTTGTAAATATTTTCGTGATGTAAAATTACAATCAAACTTATCGAAATATATTACTTGGGATATAAATAGCGCATTGCATCATTTTAAAACCTACAACTTTAAAAAAGGTTTTTCCTAAAAAAAAAGAAATTTCGGAAGAAAACTCTTTGATTCATCAATTTTTGTATTATTTTCCCCGTCAATAAAAGTGAAATTAACTTCCCTTTAAATAGGAACTTTTGGTATACGAAAACAGGGAACGAAGTTTTCTTTACTTTCAAATTGATTGACGTTCCATTAAAGAGCAATTTGAGCAAGACTGCATTCCACAGTCTATAAGGACTTCTTCATGTTTATAAACATGGGTAAGTCTGACTCGGGAGTTGGAGTATGGGAAGCAGAAGCAATTATTCCGGAGTTGTTCTCAGTCTAATTGGCCTCAGGTGCGATGGCGAAGCTGATCTCGAAACGAATGTGAATAAATCCCTGTGCCCAGTCTCCAGTTCAAAATAGTCTAGCTCTCAGTTATGGCCAGTTCGATTGTGAACACTTCCAATTACACATTCCATTATACGATATGGCAATATAGCCTTTGGGTAAACGCAATATTTTTACTTCGAAGTCATTGGAAACTTTGTGTTGCAAAATGCTGCCTGGACCTGCCTCAATAGAAGGCGCAACGACTACACTACGAGACTGGATATTACCTTGATGGTGACTATATGTGGGAGGTAATTTTGTAGACGTTTATAAATACCAGTGAAACCATTTACTTTATATTTTTTTTTTCAAAAAGAAGATGCGTTTATTCAAGATATCCTTCAAGGCAATAATATGGAATTGGAGTTCGATTTGATATTAGAGATATTTAATAATTTGTGTTTTTCGTTTAATTTACTGCATGGAAGTTTGCCTAAAGCTTCTATAAATCAAAACCATAGACCCGTTTTATTTATTTTCAATGTGGCAGAGCTCAACCAACCTATTGAGCTGATTAAAAGACTAAGATAATGAATAAAGAAATTAGATTAAAGTTTAAAGTAGTTGTTTATGTTTATGGTAGTTGTTATTGGATATCAAAAGTATTATAAATAGGACACATGTTTTATTATAAGACCGAATAAGAATAGGCGGACCACTGTCAAGCAAGTCCACCGGCAATGTAAATGGGCTTTATTAACTTCTCATTGGAAGTTATTGTAATTAGTCCGTTTTGTGGAATTGAAAATGTTGATTGAAAGATGTTTGGTTTCTTTGCTAAACTTGTTGCGGTATATTTTACCACAGCAAGTTTCACCTCCCTTGTTGCTAACAACCCTTAACGAATTCTTACTGCGGCTCCAAAATTCTAAAAGAGTTTAGTAGAAACCTGGACCATCAGCCAGTGACCTGCTCTTCTAGCATTTTGGGAAAGCAAATTTAACAGGTATCACCAAAGTGTGCGAAAGGATTCCACACCACGGACCTGTGCGATGGTTGACCCACATATTGGTTGAACAAGATCATCAAGGCATGAAGACGATACCCATGCCCAACAATGTGTGTAGAAAAGTCACACCAACTTAACCTTAGTATGGCCGAGGGCCCATCATAAAGTATTAACGATAGAAAAATCACTCCAAGAATATCTTAATAACTTTTATTTTAATTATAGGCTTGGCTACCGACTTCCTTCAACACGACATAAGTAGTTTTTCCTTAACCAAAATCTAGCGCGTGTAGGTACTCGGTAATGCAAGGAATTCCACACGATTTTTCCAGAAAGTCTTGGCTGGAATGGGTTAGAAAGTGAAGCACTGAACTCACTCATTGAACTACTGGGTGATCACATCACCTCTTTAAAGAGATCGCGTGCTATGAAATTAACCTGGCTCCTCGGTCGCACACCCTAATCTTATAGATGGAGAAAGTTGTGGGACCGAGATAGATCAATCACCACGCAAAAGATACGAGAAGATTGCCTGAGGGCAAGTAGCCGGAAGGGTCAAGCTCGCCAATAGGATGGCCACTTTTGAATTGCGAGTGATTTCTTTTATCGGTTTTTATCATTACTCGTATATTCCTCATTTTCTTTTGCAAAGCTTTTATCGGGAATTGACCTTCTGTCAATCTGAATAATTCAATTTCTATCTTTCTCTTTTATAAAAGATCCTGGTTTTTAATCCCGGCTTCGGGAAAGGTTTTCCAGGCAATAAAACATAATTTAAATTTCCTTTCTGGAAAATAAAACCTTTCTTTTATTTCGTTAGTTTATTTGAAGACAAATTTTTCAGCTGCTGGTTTTGGTAAACTTCCAGTAAAAAGTTTCCTGGCGCCCACTATATTCAATACGACTTGGAGAAATTCACCTCGTCGTAATTCGATATCAATTTTATTTCAATTTTATTGATCACCTTGATTAATAAAATATTCACCTCATCGAAACCCTCCCCTTAAGCTGAGCTACCGTGCTGGCAATACTTTTATTGCTACCTGTGGTGAATTCTTTCACCTGTTTGTCATATCGACTGACGTTTCTCGTAAAGTGTCATAATAACTCTCGCGGAACATTGGCGGTGGGCAATTTCTATATTGTTTAATTTTAAATTATTACAAAAAAGGAATTCAATTCGCGTTCGATCTTTGACAATATTGGATTCGAAAATCCAATATTGTTTAAAAATAATGGTAGTTATATCAGTCCGTCGGGTCGGTATTAAGGTGGAAAATTTTGCAACAAACTAAAATCCAGTTTATGTTTTTCATAGACAATTTAAACCTGCTTTTAAACAATGGCCTTTAGTCTAAATATAAACATGACAGAGCCTACGTTAGAGCTATTTTTAGCTCTTTAAAAAAAACAAACGTTTTAATGTCAATAGACTTAGGAATCGATACAAATTTTGAAATTTTGCTGGATGGTGCCACCGAACAAAAAACGAAAGCGCTACTTAACTCGAATCGACCTCTTTGAAATGAATGAAGACGATTTCTTTGAAAGGCGTCAATTCTTAGATCCAAGATTATTCGCATGACATATTTTTTAAATTTTTTAAACAGTCGACTTTCATGGAATTTCTCAATCCACAGTCAGCAGAATAGTTTCAAGGACTTCAAAGGAATTGGTTCTCCAGCTACCTCATCTTATTTTGTTTACATCTTGAAGCGATTTTAGCTAGGTGTAGATTATATACCTTAAACCTTATTATTAAACGCATCTATGGGATGAACTATAAATAGAAGCTGTGTCTGGGATGTTTAATTTTATATTTCAACTAGGTTCTGGTTAAAAATATTATATGGTCCATCGACTTAAAATTTATTTTAATGGCTACCATCTTTCAACATTTAAAACCTAATCTAGAACATTTTTAAAACTACAGTTGACTCTGAAAATGAGTTTAAGAATGAGGGTTGACTCTTTGATAATGTTAAACAATATAGAGTATACTTTAACGCTAAACCATTCGTCTAACTAAAAGCTAAATGCAGCCTTATCTTTTTTAAAGTATACTTTATTCATTTGACGTTTGTCATTTCATATCAAAAATTTAAGGGAAAATGTTTTTTTTTAAGTTGAGAAGATGATTTTGAACTTGTAAGTCACGAAAGCTATTAGAACTACTAAACAACAAAAATTCCACGTCCCCTTCTCTATTTCAATAGACTATATACAATATTTGGATAAACTTTCTCCAACAAAACAAAAAAACTTAATTTTCAACGGGACACGCGGATTGGACCTCTGAAATGAATTGCTCTATCACATCATTTAAAAAACCATAAAAATGCACTAGGTCAGGTTTAAAATTAAGGAAAATTTAAAAGGTTGTTTTAAATAAAGAATTTCTTTAACTATACTCGCCTTTACTGCTTGAATGGGAGCTGCGTACAAGTTGCTACAACTTTGTAGGTACTTTGTTTTAAGCAAAATTAAACTGCCAGATTATTATTAGAATTCTATTAATTATCTTAATTTACCTGCCTACATTAATTCCACACGGTACATTATCCTTTGGCTTAACTCATCATAAAATCGCTCATAACATAAGAAAGAACTCATCCCAAAAAATATGAAATACTTGGAAACTAACTTATCAAACGGAAAGGTTTGTGCATTCGATTAGGTCGTTCAAATACACAAACCATTTCTTTTTATGTATTATTTTCCCAGTATTTTATTATTTATTGATAAATTTATATTCAATCTACAATTCCATAGTCAATTCTCTGTGTTTAGCACGTTATTTGTTAGAGTTGGTTAAGAGTAAGATCCGAAAATATTAGACTAACGAAAGAAAATATATGTTATTTGGAATCGATTTAAACGTTTTTCAAATTTGTATGAAATCTAGAACAGTTAAGAAAGGTTACATAAAATATAAATATTTCAAGCTTATATTTTCAAGATACAATAATCGTAACCATAAAATTAATATTATTACAAAATCCTTCACAATAGATCCAGAATCCATATTCCAACCATTTTCAAAGACAAAATTCTTTGTCACTCCAGATGGTATAAGTTGTTCATAAATAAAATTAAAATCTTCAAAAATAAAATCATTCCTTATTTGAAATAATCGAATCATATAAGTTCCTCGACTAAATGGACTAGATCGCAGAAATCAACCTTATAGCCTTTAAAAACTTATGGTCTGGCCGTTTATGCATGTATGTTTGTACGTAACGTATACGAGGTACTCAACAGAATTGTTTTGCTTTCCCTTGCCATTTATTATGTGATGCATTAGCAACAGACCTTATTTGAAATAACATTACTTTCGCTTTCGTATATGGTACATAATATTGGATATATGGAGTAGGGCGTTAAAGCAACAGACAACTTTCCAACAACAGGCCAAAGTAAATGACGGCCATGTGTGCCGTAAATAATAATGGCCCACTTGCTTTCACATAAAGATCCGTTAGTTTTGCTATGACCGACACTGAAACTGAAGCTGAATCTGAAGTATAGAAGCAAAAAGGAAACTTCTCACTTCAGTTGAACATTGAACACAAACCCTACCCTAATGTCCGTCGTCGTCGTCCACCATCACCCCTTCAGAACTTCACCAATCCCACGCAGTACGAAGAGTATGTCTGACTAGGGTTACAAATACAAACGGTATAGTAGGTAAAGGAGGTATGTACTTATACCTAGGCCTCCATCACAGCCGGCTTTTGGTATTTCCTTGCTCCTTGGGTGTACCAGTACCTTCATACATATACAATCGTATAGCAGAGATTTTAGGTCGGAAATTCAGTAGCAGCAGTTAAGCAATCCCTGGATTCCAGTTAAGTGCTTTCACAAGGCAATAAAATGCCATTTTGCCTTTGCAATTTGTAAACCAAATTACCAAATTAAAGGAATGAAGCGCTTCCGTAAAAAAAAAGAATAAAACAATAATAAATTATGGATACAACGTGGGTTCCAGAACTCCTGCACCTCTTTATATAGACGATCTTTCACATCTGTTGTAAACGGGACGGGTGGAATTTTTTATAGATACCTATTTAGTATATATATGTATGATAGCTTATAATCCTCATTAGATAGATTTGTTTGAGACAAATAAAACGTAACGACCGACCGATTGTGAAATTTAGCTTTAAAAACAAAATACGACTTAGAGGTTAGCCAATTATAATTTCAAGAATTCTTTCGACGAATGCATATATCTAAATTTCTTGAATCTGCCTATTTCAATCTAGTTTGTAAAAAAAGTTTACTGCTTTTCGCAACACATGCGCCTCATAGAAAATACATCGAGTTTTAATATCTAGAAAATAGCGAAGCAACGAAATGAAAATTTTGTAATATCTCGACCTTCAAGACGTCCCTAGAATCAAATCAAATGTTTTTTGAAAGATGTCTTTGCATCTGTGTAAAGGTACCTACATACGTTCGTGATAACTTTTTATGTTTGCCATATCTCGGTGGAGATATCGACTTTAAATAAATTTTACAGATATAACATTAGAAGATGCAGGAAACACTTTCATAAAACATCAGTGGATGACTTTTTACAACAATTTAAAAAAGTGAACATTTAGTTAACCCCAATAACAGAAGCAACGCATGTCAATTTGTAGGTTATAGGTTTATTGTGAAGTGACCTTCAAAAAAATTCAAAGCATTGAGGGAGCGGATAATGAGGAAAACAGGAACGTAAAATTTACGCCCAAACTACATTAGATATAAACCTGATGACACACGAAAATTGTACTTTTAGAAAAATTGAAGATCGTATTCAGAAAGCGGCTTAAATAACAAAGAATTACGATGGAAGGAGAATATTTAAACAGCCTTGGTTTGACTCGGAGTGCATGTGGGCAAGAAAATTAGCTTATACTTGGCTTAAAAGCTATAGAAGAGACAACAATGAGTCTACTAGACTACGCTTACTCCAACTAAATAGAAAATGAAAAGTACTACCAGGGAGAAAAAAATAACCTGCTATGAAAAAACGAGGCAAAAAGTTTAGTACCTAAGTTGTAAAAGTACGAGTGATTTTTAGAAAAAAAAATATATAAAATAAATGGCAAGGTATATGTTATTAATAATAATCTACATTGTAAGGCGTTAAGAATACACTTTACCGAACTTCTAAGTCATTTTCCTCCCGCCGCTGATATGATGCAATTTTCGCAGCCAGCTTTTAGTGGTGAGGTCTTGGAATGTATATACAGAAGGAGGAAATATATGCAGCTCTCAATGGATTCAAGGATGGACAGGCCACTGGATCAGATAGAATAACTCCAGAATTCTATAAATATGGAACAGAGAATATGATAAACAAAATAATGCTAATCTACAATAACATCATGGATACAGGCCTTATACCGCAAGAATTCAAAGAAACGCTTATTTTTCCAATCCACAAAATAGGTAGTACGATGGACCCTAACTAATAACTATAGAGGAATTTCTTTCTTAAAAACACAACAATTTTGCATAGTAGACTGAAAATGTGGATATATTGGCTTCGGACAAGGATATTCCACCATTGATAACATCTTTGTACTACGAAGTATCGCTAACTTCTATTTGGAAAGAAACAAAAAGCTGTATGTTTTCTTCCTCGATTTTAAGGCAGCTTTTGATACGATTGACCGCAATGCGTAGATGTACAAAATGTTTGGATTAAGAATGTCATACAAGTTCGGAATCTTTATCTAGAAACAAAGGCTGCAGTATGGAATGGAGAAAATATTTCGACATGGTTTAAAACGAAGACAGCGGTAAGTCAAGGTTATATACTGAGTCCAAGCTTATTTGCACTTTGTATTGATGATATAAATGATAGTCCTCAAGGCTCTCCTTTTAGCGGATGAATTAGTGTTGTTTGCGTACTCACCAGAATCGCTACAATTCATGATTAATAAACAAGGTATCTACTGTAAAACCTGCAGGTTAGTGGTTATTCTTGAGAACTCGAAGATAATGGTTTTTCGAAAAAGTTGAGGAAGAGTAAGCACTTCATGAATTAACAATAATGAAAGAATAGAGTTGGTTAAAGAATATAAATATTTTGGCATCAATGTAAATAAAAAAACAGCATTGACAACCATCTTGTCGATAAATTGCAAAAAGCGAAAACAACTATGAATATTGTATAGAAAAATATCTTCAGTAATATGCATATATCTCACCGCAGTAAATACAAAGCATTTGAATCATCATTAGAGGCAACATTAATGTATACGTCTCAAGTGTGGGGTAGAAAAAAATAAGAAACTGTTGACAAATTGTTCCGATTTTATATAAAAAGGATATTTCGATTAATAGCGAATGCACCGAATTACATGTTAATACTGGAAACAGGAATCTCTCCATGTTTTATTAAAACACTGACATTGAATGTTGACTACATATGTAACGTCCTTCTGATGTCAGATCAGCGTCTCCCGAAAATAGCAGCACTGCAGGTGATACAGAGAAAATCAGGTTGGTTCAGAGAGTAGCTAGAGCTAGCTAAAGTAGAAGTTATAAATCTGGCACCGGAATACTATCTTAGGTGGAAACCTCTTCTGTACCAATTAATTGCTGCAGTAGACGATCGATATAGACTGAAGTTCTCATTCGGAGCAAAAGAATCTATCTACAGAACGTCTTACAGCAAGTTGGACTACTATCTTAATCAAAGGCATTACTTTCGTGATGACCTAACATCGGATCAAATATCTATTATATTCGGACTTAGAGGAGAACGGCTCAATCAAAATTTCAATCCCCATAGAGATGATTTATCTTTGATGTATGAATTATGCAATATAGGTGAGAGAGAAAACATTTTTCATTTCATGGGTAGCTGTCCAGTGTTACGAGAAATAAGAAGACATGACTTTGGAAGCTATTTTTTATCGGAAGAGCTGACCACTCATCATCTAAATGAAGTAGATGCTTCCTTGTTACATAAATATTGTAGAATCGCATTACAATATATAAACAGAATTATTAATGAAGATTTTTAAAGATTGTTAAAAGACTTATACATATGTTTGTAGAATAAAAAGTTTCCAGTAAGGCAGACGGCAATGTAATGTAATAGTTAAACGTTAAACATTGAAAAAATAAATCTAATCTATAAATGTTTCAAACTTAGGGAAACAATGTTTCTTTTCATATTTTTACAAATGACATTTAAATTTCTACTAACAACCGTAAAACTGCTGAATTGTGATACGGGTGTTTTTAGAGGTACTGACAATTTCTACTGGAGGCTATTTTGACAGCTGTCAATTGATTTATTTCTAGTTTGGTTTGGCATTTCAGCACGTATAGACTGACGCTTGAACAATCATTCAAAACTATGAAAATGGCAAGAATTTCGTCGTGACCTAATTGATTTATTTATGGAAGCCTTTAAATTGTTTTCCAAGATCCAGCATTTTTCCACAAACTAACTGAGTCAAAGCTCAGTCCGAAACGTCTCAGTATTTAGAAGACAACGTTCAATTGTATGTCAATTAAAAAATCGTCTAGCTTTCAGAATTATGAGCATTTTTAGTTCAAAATTAATATAGACGACATTTTATTCTGCATTCTTCTGTTTAAAGAGTTGTGTTCTTCAAGACAATTATTACGGCAGTTAAAGTCAGCATGCCTTGTTTTAGAGTTAAAGTAAGTCATCTAACAGTCAATTGAACTCAATTTAAGGTTAATAATCAAAACTAACTAAATTACACGTCTCTTTACTACTATCACAATATTTTCTGACTATGGTATGTTGCCAAAAAATTTTGCACATTTTGTAAGGAACAAGAATCGATGTAGTACGAAACTGTCTTCTATTAAATGAAAGTACAAAATTGGGATCCAAAAATAAAATAAATTGATTTATTTTTGTACATATACAGTACAAGGCTAAAGAAAGTCTTACACATAAAAAGTCTTACATAAAAAAAGAAGGTTACACATAAAATATAGGTCTTTCGAAAATTGAAAGACATTCGCACTACCAGTTCTGTGGACAACTCGTGCTATGCTCTCAGTTGGCGTGCTCATGTAGGATATTCTCAATTAAAGCTAATATATGGATTTGCAATAGGAAGAGACCTGCGAAGGACTTTTAATTTGCCCGCTTCAACCACAAGAACTATTAATTAATTCTTCCAGTACAATATGTTTCCTTTTGCAAGATAAAGCCATGTATTTTCCAGTTAAATTGAAACTTGCTAAAGTCACACCAAAGAATCCCATAAATTCTTCTTCTGACCCGACAACAGTTTAAAAATAATCAAAGTCCGCGCGTTTTATACCCAACCTAACCTCTAACTGCATACTAAAAGAGACATACTGGTTACAATTTAATGCATGTATGTACTCGTAGTGTATAGGTACCGCAAAGTGATACAGTGACAAGCAACACGGAACACAAGTAATTCACACACAGAATTAAAATGAAAAAAAAAACAAACCCACATCCGACTTTGTCAAGCTATCCTCCAATTAAGAGTTCCTTTTGAATTTAAATGAGCCTGGCACAAGGACTCTCTGAAGTTATAATCTATAGGAGTATGCGAGTTAGAAGCTAGGAGGAGTTAAGCGGCAGCGACACTGACAGCTTCATTTCTTCTTGGTTGAACTTTGTGTAATGTTCAATGGTGAATCAGTGATTCCAAACAAAGTTATGGTGCTTGGGTGTTGTGACTCTTCTTCCAATTATGATTTCTTTTGCACCACTCAAAAGGCCTTTTCATATGCTAATAACAATTTGCCGTAATGAAGTTACCATCGTCAGAATCAGGACCAGAAGCAGTGGGTACAGTCTTCTGCTGCTGCGTTAAACTCAGGTTGTGCCTCTTTGCGGGTTAAGGTCGCACATAATTCCGCTAATAAAAAAGCCGTATGGCGTACACGCTGGATTGCGGAACCACATAACATTCTCTCTGCATTCTGTCAGTATAAGAGCAGCAGTTGAAAACAGTTAAAAGCAACGTTTATGTGGCCAAGTGTGCGGGTGTAAGACTTTCTTTTAATAGCTAAAGCTAGCTGTGTACGAGTATAGCATACAATTGAGCGGGATGACTACGACGACGCGACGATGGCATCAACGAACGATGCTGAAGAGCTAAAGTGAAACTTTTGATAGAATCTAATTAGAGATGGTCGACCTTACGCGTAGTACTCCGCACGTATCTACACCTTTTAGCTCTAGGTCCCTCTTCCAAGCTGAATATAAAGATAAAAACACCGAACCGAAAAAGACCGAACGTATACCGCATCGTATCGTGTGTTTGTGATGCTTAAAACTGGGATCCTGCGAAACTGGAGACTTCTCCATGGTCGGGTCGTAGGTATATACAAGTACACATCCAATCATACATATTTTATCCTCACTCTCATCGTCGTCCTTTTTGTCCTTTTGTATATATATGTATCTCTGACAGTGTGCTACTGCCACTGCTACTGCTGCGCTAGTGTAAATTTAATTTGAAAGTTGATTCCTATTCTCTTTCGTTGGCTTTATAACTTTTGTTTGCTCGACTGATGCAATTACAGTTTAACAGACAATTTTCGGAAATGAGAATTTAGTGGAGTTCTGCAAGACTCGCCAACAACAACGATGACGACGACGGCGAATGGCGACGGTGATGGTGACGGTGACGACGAAGCCGGAAATGGTGGTGAGCTAACTAACACTCTTTTCACTTCTTCTAATTTCGTTTGTATATTTTGCTTGTTCTTCCAGTTTCTTTTTTATCATTTTTTTAGCATTTCCTGTTCTCATTTTGAGATAAGTGGAGAATTTTCGTTTGTTTTTTCCTTCGTCCTTCGACCTGAGTTATCATTTTAGCCGTCTTTTCAAAATGTATTAACGCAACAAGAACAAAAAAAAAGCACAGACAACAGACACAGCAAAAAGTAACAAGTATTCAAAAACTTTAGGTAAAATCATGTCTACTGTAGATACATCAGTTCTGATGTTTAAAAAACACCATCCGCGAACATGAACGGAGCAGAGCACTTGGTCGAAAATTAAGTATTCTCTCCATGAGTCATCTTATCTCGTTTTGTGAACCCAACTAATACATTTCGTTACTCGAGTAGAAGTACATATCTTTGTATATTTGTACTTTGATGTTTGATCCTGTTGTACATTGAACAAATTTAATAAAGCACGCAGCTTCCATTTGCAATAGTCAACAGAACATCAAATAATAACGGTTTATTCGGCCCATTGAGGTATCACAGCCGCAGGCATAAGGCGTTTTTATGATTGCCAATGCAGTTTTCTAATTTAATTTATAGAATTCCAAAAATTGACGTATTTTTGATAGAGTTTCAAGTTCTAGTTTTTTAATTTAGAAAAATCCAAAACCGAATAATTTTTCCACGAATATTTGCACTGCAATATCGACTTGGCAGTAAAAAGTATCGGAGTAGTTTAAGATTGTCTTTCCTGAGGTCTGTGCCAACTGAGTTTTTTCCACCAAGAGAAATTCTTGTCAAGTGATTCTTTAATTCGGATAAAAATGTAAGTCACCTCCATCTCTGAGCTTCTTGACAAAGGAATGGTTGAAAGTTATAAGTCAATAGACCCTGGTCCTATACGACCTATATCTGCACCAAATGAACTTATTTTCAACAGTTTCTTTGCTGAATTTGAAATTCACAATAAAATCATGAATGAAACAAAAATAAAAAGAAATGATTAAAAATTCAAAAGTGTAAAGGATTTTTAATTTTACGTAATTACGTTACTATGGTGTTCTGCGCTTAAAGCGGCTTAAGGTTTTTCAAAAGAACAAATTAAAAAAAAAAACATGAAAGACAAACATAAAATCAGATTCAAAGAATTAAATGTGTTTCTCTTTTGATGAAAGAATCAAATGATTAACAAAATAATTTAAAATTAAGGGTTTTTTAATAATAATCTTGTTAAAATGAAAAATAGATGTAAAATTGTGTTTGTTTAAACTGGAAATTGTGGATTACGTGCACATGTTTTCCTATTTTTTTGAAAATCCCAAAGGGACAAAAGGATAAAACAATTGGCTTGGCAGACAATTTGAACTTCTTTAAAAAGAGCTTTGTTAGACATAAAACACTCTATAGTCGTTTTTTGAATTCTAAAAATATACTTCTGTAGGAAATTTAATATACGTTTTACCTCTTGAACGGAGTTTGAGAATTTTCATAAATGCATAAAGATTTAGAAACATGAAGCCTGATAAAAAATTTCACATTCGTGTAGTGCGGCATAAAAAAGGATTCTCTGTACTTCAAAGACGTCGAAATTGCGATCAAGGGAAAACTGATGAACTTTTCTTAGTACGGTATCACGGTTGAATTGTTCATGTCATGAATCATCATCATTTCAACGACTCTACAACTAGGATCCGGTCCTGGCCTTGTATAGCAAGTCTCTCTATTTATTCCGATCGCGAGATGATGCAATCTTGCTGGGCACTTTAATGTTCTGGTGGTCCTCGCCTACCTTTTGAGCTGGTTTTCCTTCATACTCGTACGAACTAGGTGTCCAGCCCCCCAGAGCCTACCGAACTTAATTTTTGTCACAATATCATCTCGAGGTAGTTTGCGGTTCTTGATTGTAGCGTCTCCGGTATCGTCCTTCCTCACATAAGGGGCTAACAATTCTCCGCAAGACCTTCCTTTCGAAATGACCCAAGAGTACCTTTTACCAAGCATCCAGGTTTTGGATGCATATTTAAGTAATTGCAGAATCATCGTCCTGCACAGCAGAAGCTGAGAAGTTACCTTAAAGATTTTGGGTTCAAAACGCTGTGACAAGCTGAAGTTTTTAGACCGCTCTTTTGCATTCAATCCAACAGCGTCAAGTGGCTTTAAATGGGATATTCTGGGACTATATTTTGAAAGTTTTTAGCAGTGATTCAACATTTGGAACCGTTTTCGTAGGACTTCTTTAACATTATCATACTCCCATCAATATCAGAGCTACTTTTTTTTTAAAGAATAAAACTTTTTTGTAAAAAAAAAACGTCTTTTAGGGGGTTTTTAAGAAACAGATGCTAAAATGTTTTAAGAATGTTTTTAAATATCTTCCTTGTTTCCAAAAGAATATCGTTGAAATATTAGATGTGCAATGTCAACTAGATTACTGAGAATATTTCACATAACGAAAATAAATATCGAGACAAAATTACATTTACGTTTTCGCATTTTTGAATTGTAAAATTTGCTCTGTCAAAATTACCATACAGTTTTCGAGATAACCAACCCTGGGCTAGAATTCCGTTTCTCAAAAAGTAGGAAATAGTAACTCTCTCCCATTTTTCATCAATGTTACGAAATTTCTTTAACAGAGAAGGATATTTGAGTCAAAATTGAATTAGTTACTGCCCTCTATACCCTGAAGTTTGAGTCCCCTTTTAGGATGCAAAAATATAATTTTGGGACCTTTTTTACTTTAAGGACTTGGCAACTTTAAATTTCACATTTGCAAAATAAAACCAATAGTAAAAAAGGCTGAGAAAACATCACGCATATAGTGAGTCCCTATATATTCCATCAGTGATGGTGGGTAGATAGATATACCCTATATCCCTAACCGAACCAAATTGTAGACATAGATATATGTATGTGTGTGTGAAATGTGTACTTGAATATCCTGCAAGAAAGAGAATGGTACGTGCAATGAATTTAACAAATACACAAATTGTTTACTTTTATCCGGGCTTAGTTGACGGTTTGGTGAATATGTTGGCTCTTTTCGGTGACTAGCTGCTGTCGTTTAGCCATTCCTCCACCAACACCACCGATATGCCAGGAGCATCAAGGACCTCTGTACGAGGATATTTTTTTTTTCTTCCTACTGCTCTTTAATTCCCATCACATACAACATATGGCACACGAATGGAATATTTTCGTTCTGTGTTTAAATTTGCAGTTGGGCTATGCGAATATCAAGGCCTAAATTCAATATAAACGAGTCGTGATGAAACAAAAAAAAACAACAACAACAACAATAAACCTTGCTGTGAGGACATCATGGACCTAAGGCATACTACCAAACCTAAGCTGTCATAGATATAGTTAACTTGTAGAATGGTCCAAATTTCTATGGTAACCTTCTCCAAATGAAAGAACTTATGATCGTTTGAATGACTTTAAAGTCAACTTTCAAAAAATTATGGCTTTGCTATTTATTTGTGCTGAAAGTTAAAATAATTTTCATTTATAAGAAAAATGGTAGCATTGGTAAAAAAAAATTAAAAACTCTTATAGGTACGCACGAAGTACTATAAGCTCGATTATTTTCACTGAAATCAAAAGGCTCCTTTTCCCGACCTCTTTCTCCACAATCATGTTGACGCAAATTTACCTCAAATTTAATCATCATCAATCAATGGTAGGTGAAGTATCTTAGTAACTTTGCCAAAATGCGGAGTGACGAGTGTAAAGCTACACCACCAAAGCCCAAAACCAGCAAAGGTAAAATATTTCCACTGCCACATTGATGGTAGGAAAATAAATTTGTTTATTACTGCTTCAGTTGCTAGCGTTTTCAATTTGAATCATTTCCTTTGACTCTTTATCTGCTCTGCCATGTTACTTCTGCTACCCCTGCCCCCAAACTCACGTTGTTTTTTCCGTCTTATCGTGCTTACATTTACATTCTTCCAAATATATAATATATAACATCATCAGAAAGGGAATAAAAATGAGGTCTTTGTTTGAGATTGCAAAGCGCAAAGAACCTCTCCAGGATTTCCACTTCGGTTTGATTTGTAAATTATTTTTATTTTTATTTTTTACGTTGTTTTCTTTTATTTTTTGATTTTGTCATGTTGATTTTTTTTCGGAGGGTGGAGGTGGTATTTTTTAAGGGTGCTTGAGGGTGACAAAATGTTGATTGCATTCATAGGCATTCTGTTGGTGGTTGAACTGAAAGTGAAAGGATGTGAGAGGGGTTGCTTGCTTTCAAATTGAATTCTGCACGCTTTCAATCATAGTCACCTGAAGGAATTTGTTTTCCTTCCCATTGGCAAAGAATGCGCGATGAAATTGATTTACATTATACTACGCTTTTTTGGAGGGGGGACTGACAGTGTTTTAATTTTCACTTTCATATAGAAAAAGAACTTTTAGCTTACTTTCATAGTAAATTCTTTTTCGTGGTAGAAGTGGATTTCCAAAAACTGTGGGGTTAGCGTCAAATCAATTATGTATTTAAACAGTTGATTCTTTCTGTTTTTCGTGCTTAAAACAAATTAAACTCAATTAAGCCACTTCAAACAAAAAATGCAACATACCATTTAAAGTCCTGAAATTAATTTAAAATTCATTCAGCATTACATGAAATTTTATAACCGGCTCTTTAAAGAGAATGCCTGCCTTCGGTTCAGAAGAATAAACCTTCCTTAAATTATAAATCAACTTTCAGACCGTTCAATACATATAGCACAATTTCAAGTCAGTAAACCAAAAAGAAAATACTGGTGTGCCACAAGGCTCTGTCCTGTCTCCTACACTATTTCTTTTTTGCATTCTATTTACATGTTTTGCTATCGACAGTACCATTAGCTTTTCACTATCGCTTCTAGATTCAAAACCCTGCTTTTTGATATTTTGTCTGATCAACAAAAAAGTTGTTCCAAGTCAATAGTGCGCGTTTAAAAATTCATAAAAGACTCGACAAATAAGTCCAACAAATCGAAACAATACCAACTTTATTAGAAATACAAAAACGACGAATAAATTTCAATGAATTCAAAATTTGCATTCATATTTGCTTTTCGAGACAAGTTTTGGTATAGCCCTGATAATAGTTGAACTGGCACACAAGAAACTATGAACAGGACCGAAAAGTAACAACACCAAGAAAGAATTTAGACTTCTCAGGTACACATAAGGGATGAAGGAATTGTACCATTGGAACTCAACTTTTTGCCGTGAAACTATTCTTACAATCCTGCCGTTTGTCTGACAATGTTTTGAAAGGATCAATAGAAGAAAAAGTTGACAAAAGGCTCAACATCGTTTGACAATAACCATTAACTCTAACTATGGATATACTAAATCTACACAAAGAACCACCAACACATACATATTACAGGATAAAGGATGCGACCAAAATGTACAACGTACATCATTGAATTCGATTGGTGAAAATTTAATTGAAATTTCACAGGGATATCAATCTAGCTATTGAAATATTTGCGGAACAAAATTCGAAGGGGGGCTCACTCTGATGATGATGTCTGCTCTCCGAGCTCCAAACTTCCCAAACTCCGACACAACTCCGACTCGACTATGGCTATTCACTTTTTCGCTTTGTTTATTCTAAGTGAAATCGAAAGACATGATGATTCCCAAATCGAATAATATCCAACAACGTCATTGCATAAAGGACAGACAATATAAGGACATTTTGAACAAACTATTATACTCTACTACATACAGTATGGATTGAGGGCAGCATTGCGGGTAGCTTTTCAGAACCAGATTGACGTTGCTTTATAACGATTTTCCACTTGGATTGACTAACTGACACCACCAGAAGCAACAACATCAGTGGGCAGCCCCTTCCAAAAAGCACATCACCAACAAATTGATGTATACATGATGTAGTGGGTGGGAGGAAAGGGTTTTTGAAGTGAGATGATTCCAAACATTACGATACGACCCAACAAAAATATA
Source organism: Eupeodes corollae (assembly GCF_945859685.1). Lineage (NCBI taxonomy): Eukaryota > Metazoa > Arthropoda > Insecta > Diptera > Syrphidae > Eupeodes > Eupeodes corollae. The sequence continues at coordinate 138,715,123 of NC_079149.1, forward strand.
TCTACATTCCTATGAAACAAACAGCAATATGGGATATAATATTTCGGTAGAGGTAGCCTTTCGCTCTGCTTCCCATCCTCAACACTGATGCCATGTGGAGGATACTAGATGGATGGGTGATTGATACAATGTTGTGCCTCTCCATTCCTGCAGGAAATCTGTCAAAATTGAATTACTTTCGAATATCGAATTGGAACTCCATATGCCGGGAAATCTGTCAATATATTTATAGCATATCCATGTGTTGTGGTAATGGTGATGATGATGGCCTTGATGGTGATGATGGTGAATAGTGGGGGTTGGAGATGTTCTTTCAAAAGCTGTGCTGATGGATAAAAATTATTGAAATTTTTTCCTATATGCGATGTTATTCAGTAAACACTATAGCGCCAGGGATTTCCTTCATTTATCTTTATTTTTGTGGTAATGCGAGAAAGCAGCTGACAGGCTTTGCACATAAAGTGTTAAAAAAGTTTCAGCTTCAGCATCAGTTTTGTGTTTCAGCACTTGAGTAGATATGTGTGTGTTGCGAGTTGCGTTGTATAAGCCATAAGTACAAATAATGTCTTTTAAACTGATTTTTTTTATTTAAGAGAATATTGGTACAGAAATCTCAAAATACAGAATTTAGAAAAATCAAAATGTAATAAGCTTTCCAAAAAGAAGGAACTTAAGCCTTGAGAATCCTCGAAGCTGTCCTGTCGCTACAAACGTACGGAATGGTAGTTTGACTGCTAATTTAAAAAAGTATATACGAAAATCGGGTTAAAATCACAAAAGGAAACGCTCCATTAAATACTTTTCTTACAAAAGTTTGGGAGTTTTTATGTCTGAAAACCACAAAATAAATGCTGGCTTGCCCCAGGGCTCTGTTCTATCTCCAACACTCTTTCTCATTTTTATTAATGATCTCCTGTCTGCAACTTCCAATCCAATACATTGTTTATCTGACGATAGTACTCTTAGCTTTTCATATTCGGTTTCAGATTTACATCCCTCTTCTTCGGATGATATGATAAGCTCATTTTCTCATAAACCTACGACCTAAACACCTTCATACAATGGGGAATAAGAAACCGCGTAGAATTTAATGCTTCGAAAACCCAATGCTGTCTTGTATCGTTAAAGCGATATATACACTCCTTTCCATTATCCATAAATGGCACTTGCATCGAGGAGACTGAATATCTCGATATTCTCGGTATGTGTATCACTAACCACCTTTTACGGAACGATCACATACGCGATGTCGCCAAAAATACCGCAAGATGTTTGGGTTTTCTAACACGATGCAAGAAATATTTCACCCCTTCTGATCTGGCAGTTATCTACAAGACTTACATGCGGCCAAAGCTGGAGTATAACTCGTATCTCTAGGCTGGTGCTCCTGCAAATTACTTAAGCCTCTTGGACAGTATCGAACGTAAAGCATTTAAATTGATAGATGATATCATCATAAGTTCATTTACTTCGCTTGAACATCGTTCTAAGGTCGCTTGTCTCACCCCCTTTTACTGGTATTTTAATGGCTTATGCTCTAGAAAAATATCTAGTTGCATTTTCCCCTTAAACAGTTCAACCGTAATACTCGCTCTTCTACGAATGCTCATCAATATACCCTCGAGCCCAACTTCGGTTGTACTGTCAAGTACAGAGATTCGTTCTTTAGCCGTACTATGCGAATGTGGATTGCTTTTACATACTCTGTCTTTCCCAGCCATTACAATATTCAGGAAGTCAAAACGTGATAGAATGGGTTGTACTGTACCATTTCTGGCGAGTTTATCTGCCTTACAGTTTCCTGGGACGTATTGACTGTTACAGAGTCCAGAGATTCAATAGCGGCCTAACTTTTTGAGAAAATAAGGATTTCAGATGTCGATGTCACGTTTTGTTTAAGCCAAAACAAGACTGCTTTTATCCCCAAAAGTTCAGCCTAGAACACACTAAAATGATTGGAAAAGCTAAAACTAAAACCCTTACTGGACTTATTATTTGAAATTCTGGTTTTCGAATTTGCAATCTCAAGATTCTAATTTTATAAATTTCTTGGAAGGCCTAGTGTATTGCTACACATAAAAAAGGCTCACACAATAGTCTTGTTCTTGAGTTTGTGATGAAGTTAGCAGCAATCATCAATGAAGTAACGTTAGATTAAAGGCTTAGGGCATTTCAGAATTCTCGAAGAAAAGATCTTAAAAGGTCCTCTAAAATCTTTAAAAATAGTATCTCCAAAGATTATGGTCTGAAAAACGTTAAAGTTCTTGGTTTTCGAATTTATTTACAAAAATTGCCAAATTTTCACTTACTTAAAATTTTTAAAATATTTAAGTCAAGACTGATGCTCGATTGGCTTGAAATTTTAAAAATATCCTGGAAAGTATATGTCCTCTCTTTAAAAAAAAACGAAGGATATTATTTTATTGTCTGATTCGTTTCTTAATTACAAATATCAGATGTTTTTTTCAGACGACCTTTTCATTTTCCACGTAAGAAGTTCACCATTTGGCCAAAAATCATATGTACTTAAATTAACTTTCGAGTCTTCAAGATTTCAGAGTGAGCAACTTATACTTATAATATTTTAAGTGATTTAATTAAATTCTGAAATAATTAGTTTTCGGTAGTGCAAAGCAACTTCGCAGTATTTATAAATAACGTCCCAATTCGGACCATTAAGTAATTTTTTAAGTTCTTCTAACGTTAATGTTGGTTTTTCAAAATACTGGATCCTCCAATTTCTCAATATTGAGCAAATACCTATGAAATGAAATGTGTTCTCTCTAGCATGTTGGTTACAAAGTGTGCATCAGTTGGTTTCGGCGCTGTTAAAAGATGTTCCATTCAGGTTAAGGAGTTCTCCTTTTGATCGAAATAACAAAGATATTTTTCTCCAACTATTCGTATCGGTGAAATAATTTTTCGTTCAGATTATAGACTTATGTCGGGTATATAAGGCGATTATCTGATTCATTTGCTTTTTTCATAAAGTTTGTTCTGCGTTTTATATCTATTTCTCTTATTATTGCATACATTTGATTTTTTACTTCTGAAGGTCTTTCAAGGTTTATAGCCAAAGGAGAGGCAACTGACTCCGCTAGATCTTTCCATTTTTGTATAACGGGGTGGTTCCTTCCAATAGCGTACAGTCCTAGAGTGTGTTGTAATCTTTCTTGACTATAGGTTGAGATGACTTTTATAATGTAGTCAACATGGAGTCTTAGTGTAGCTAAAATATTTTTTTAATGAAGAATCTTTGAAGCTTTTCGACTTCCTGGTATTCTTGAAAACGTCAGACCTGGGCTCCATAGCACACCATTGAACGTAGTACCACCTCATAAACTTTGTACTTGGCTGATTTCGGTATCTCTTTCTTTTTTAATAGTAGATTCCAACTAATATTGATTGAATTTTTCGTTGTGACAAGTTTTGATTCAAGATGGTGTTTCGTATTGAAGTATGAAGTTACATCTATTCCAAGGTATTTGTAACTTTTGACGACTTCAATATTTTTTCTACCATAATACCATTTCTCTCTTTGTGAACAACTTCTTCTCATTGATAATAAGATTCCAAAAATTACAATATTCCTTCAACTTATAAGTCATCAACTGTAAGCTTTCTGGTGTTTCGGCAAGTAGTATCAGCATAAAGAAGAGATTTTATTACTCTACTAGCTATGTTAATTCCGACAGGTAAATAAGATGTCACATCATCTATGAAAAGCACAAACAACATGGCACTCAATAAACATCCTTGTTTTAATCTAGTTTTAGTTTCAAACCATTCTGATGCTTTTTTTCCATCCCATACTGCTGACTTAGATCCGTTGTAAAGTTCTTTAATTATTCTTGACATTTTTGTCGAAATTCCCAGTTGGTTTAATTGGAAGTAAAGAGCTTTTCTATCTATAGTGTCGAAAGCGGCCTTGAAATCAATGAAGAAAATGTATTATTTGCGTTGACGAAGTCGGAAATCCTGGATAATTTTATTTATCACGAAGATATTATTTGTTGTCGAGAAACTTGAGCGGAAACCCGATTGGTATTTACTGAGGAGGTTATTTCCCTGTACCCATTTTGTTATACGTGAAAGTAAGCCTGCGGTAAACATTTTTGCTATTGTGTTTGTAAACGAAATACCTCTATAATTTGTTGGATCATTTAAGTCTCTTTTTTTATAAATGGGAAATACTAAAGCTTCTTTGAAAGAGTCAGGTACTTGGCCCGTGTTAAAAATAAAGTTAAAACTATCGCATATTTTTCGACGAAAAAACTACCATAATTATCTCGTCTAGCGATATATCTTCATCAAGAATTTGGTTTTCTACAAATGGTTCTGCATATGAGTGTATATGAAGTCTTGGAAAATCTTGATTACTATGCTTTCATGTTTATCTTAAGCAGGTTTCACTGTAGCAGGATATAAAACGGATGAAATGTACCTTTCTTCAGTTTTCGTTAATGCAATGATTTGTGTTCAACTAAATAAATAATAAAAGCTAGAATTCTATTCCATATCAGGTATTAAGTCTTCTTTTTCATCATTCTATTCCCAAACAAAGTCCCCAGTTTGTACCTCTACCCAAAGTCTACACGTCAAGATAACTTGATTTTGAACTTTTAATAATATTTCTTCATATTTTCTTAAGGCAGGTCCCAAGTTTCTCTCCAACAACATTCAGACTCAGAGTGTGTTGTAAATATAAACGCTTGACTTAGTCCAAAATAAAAACTTTGGTCATCCTTTGCTGCGATGATTCTTTAACTTATTTTTTGTGTTTTTTTTTAACATTTTGTAATTGACTTTTGGGACTAAAAATAATTCCTCTTTTGTTGCCGATTCTGCTGCTGATGCTTCTCCTGTTCGAACCCAAAACCCACTGGGCCCTGCATGTGCACCTAGGCATTCGTCAGACGGATGTTGGCGGAAAAGTTATATTTCGTCAAACAACCAACAGACTAACGAAAACTTTATTCCCACCCGGACTCCTGAAAGAAGTCCAGGCAACAAAGCAGAACATATAGAAAAGGATATACCGACACACAATCGGGAGAAGGTAGATCAAATAGAAAAGAAGGAGAACAAGAAGAAGAAGAAGAAAAAAATTATAGAAGACGTCAGACTTGAGTCGTGTTTGTTTTCTGTTTTTGTCATCCTTGTTCGAAGTTAGTGAGTTTCTGGATCGGAGTTGAGAACTTTTTAGATAGGATGACTCCTTGAACTGATGATTTGAAGAAAAAAGTTATTTTTTCCCAAGTTATAGGACCGAGTACATTAGAGGGTAAATATCCACTTCCACACGCTGGTCTTGCTCCTGGTTATTCTTGGCCTGGCTATACTTATGTATGTTGGGTATGAAGGAACAGTTTTGATTTTTTGATGACTAGCTGATCTTTTAAGCTCTTGAGGACCTATTTGTTAGAAAGAAAGTTCGCTGTGGAAACTTTTCATTCTAAAATATTCGACCCTAATGGCAGTAGGGGTATGTCAACACCTGCTCTTACAGGATTAATAGAACCATCTCATCAATGAGGGTGGGTAAAGTTGAATTACTGTGCTCTTCGGATAGGTAGTAATTGTTTAATGATAAATAATAATTTGTATGGTACCATCAGGATAAAGTTGTTTTGAATGATTAGGCAGTGTAAGTTTAGGACAAAAAAGAAGCTGATTCATCCAAAAAGAGAAGTAAATCAAAGTGTTGTTAATCTGTCAACCTAATTAAATTCAAGTGGAATGAAGAAAATTATTTCAAATCGGCTAAGAATGAATTAATTTAATAAATAGGCTACGCAAAAGGAAGATGCTATGTCGGAAGAAGTTATGATAACCTTTTAAATAAATTAATATTTCTTCTGTCTTAAAAACAAATCAATACTTTTCGTAATGACGTAGTTTTCCTGAAATCGAATCCATCCTTTAACTTTTAAGAAATATCAGATTTAAAAAAAAAGCATGCTTTTCAAAAAATGTAACAGACAACCGAGAACCTTGTTTGAAGGTTAAGGGAAAACGAAAAATATAGTTTTTTTGATTACACTAAATTTTAAATATTTCATTGCTATCAAAATGGTTAAGATTAGAGTTTAAACATAATTTTTCCTTCTTGTGTTATTGATAAACCAAAGTATTATATTTGTTCTTTAAAATTTCTTGCTGCATTGAATGAAGATAACCCTCGGCTGCTCATCTCGAAGCTTTAAAACATAAAAAAAAAAAGATTATGAAAAAGGTGAAAAATCAACAAAAGTCGAAGAAGAGAAAAACTCATTTCTTATGAAAAAACATGACATTTATATGAATCCTTAACAAAGGACCTGATAAAGCAGATTTCATCATTATTGTCTGATGTATTGAAGTGTGTATACCGTCAAACCTTCTCAAAACCTTCCCAATCAAGTGTTTTTGCCAACTTTTGTAGTTCTTTCACCTCTTTCTTACTTGAGAAAAAATTTCAACTCTTTAAGAACGTTAAGAGAAGCGAAAAATTAACGTTTTTCTTCTTTCCTTTTCAGTATATCTTTATTAAAAAAAAAGCTGGAGAAAGGGTTTTTGACAAGAATTTTTGCTAAGCTTATATAAAATGACATTTTTTTAAAAAAGCTAATTGGTGCCGTAACAAAGAAAATGACTGCAAGGCTAAATAACGAAGAAAAAATCACAACATTTTCATCAATCCCTCGCTCCTCGATGGATGATCCCTTGAAATTTTCATTGTAGAAATACAAAACCTACACTCGAATCAAAGCATTTAAAAACAGCAGGGAAAACCCCTCGAGTTTGGCTGGTAAAGTGCGTTCTTTTATATAAACATCCCATAATATAGCCTGGAGAGGACGTCATCGTGTGACAAAGATAAGGATCCCCCTGTCATTGTTCTCCGATGTTTACGTGCGGATTAGAATGTTTCGAAAAGGCATATATAACATATTATAGGTATATATAATTGTTGATGCGGTTCAACAGGTGGGTATAGAGGATAGATTAAACTATAGTTGGTTATGTTTGATTCAACTTGAAGAGATAGCAATAATTTTAAGTAGAAACAAAAATAAAGAGGGTGAATTATGGAGATGAGTTCGATTATTGGTATTACAATTTTTGTTTGTAAGGAATGAAAAATTTAAATTCGCAAGTTTTAAGTGCTATTGTTCGACGTACACTATTGAACATTTTATATAAGTCATTGGTTCGTGCCAACAAACCAGTCAGTCTTGAACCCAATTATTAAGCTTCCATTTACGACATGAGGTCAAATTTATTTATAATTTTGTTCAAAAACTGGTCGAATGGATTATGTAACATACGCTGGAAATAAAAAATAGAAATGGAACTGGAACTGGGATATGGATCCACTGTGAAATCTTCCTTTGGTGTCCTTATAAGACCTTGCAAAAACAATGTAGTAGTATGATTTTTGATGAAATAATTAGAAAACTACAATAAATTAAACAAAAGTTATTGTATGCCTCGAATATCTCCACATAAAACAGCTAAAATTGTATTAAATTCTATACTTTTAAGGGCACTAATGCCACTTGTCACCGATTGTATAGCATTACGCCAAACAGTGGGAAAAAGTGAGCTGTAAAAAGATGGATAATGTATCTTCAGGACTTTGACTACACAGTTCAACATCAGCCTGAAACTCGAATGACTCGATACAATAAGCCGAAATCCTGTTATAGACAGAAGAAGCTGCAAGAAGAAGACGAATTCATCGCATTTATAAAGGAGGTACTGAAGCAAGGAGATTATGAAAATTTCCTTATGAAGGGTGAGTTGTTAATCAAATTTGTAAATGGATTTGAACTATTAGTGGTTCCAAGAAGTATGGAAAAAGAAGAAGGATATTTTGGACCCCGAAAGATAAAGTTCCGTTATGCAAGAATTTTATATTCCTAAAGTTAAAGAAAAAATCAAAACCTGTAAAACAAATTGCATTAAATGTATTTTAGCGAATCGGAAAGGAGGCAAACAGGATTAAGAAACTTGATAAAGGCGATCTACGGCTTGACACGTTGCATATAGAACACATAGGCCCCATTGACGTGACCCAAAAACAATAAAAATATATTTTAACTGCTGTGGATGGTTTTTCTAAAAATACTTGGATATATCCGACCAAAACTTTAAATGCTGAAGAAGTTGTACAACGCCTCCAGGGACAGCAGCAGCTATTTCAAAATCCTCGCCGGATCATTACTGATCGTGTTGGTGCTTTTATCTCAGCAACATTTCGTAAGTTTTGTGAAGAAAAAATATTAAGCATGTTCTTGTCACCACAGGAATGCCAAGGAGAATCACCGGTGAAATGGTTCACATTTGTTCCTAAAGACCAAACAACAGCACTATGCAGAGGTCTTTGCAGCGGATTCCATTCGAGGTATTGTTTGGTTTTCCAATCAGAAAAAAGAAGACATGGAGCTGAATGACATAATAGAGCAGAACTTTTACGAAATTTGGACGAAAACAGCGATAAGATTCGACTGGAAGAAAGACTTCAAATAGAGCAAGTTCAAGCTGAAAATAAGACTTCGTTCAATAAAATACCCAAATCTGCTCAAAATTTTGAACTTGGAGACATTGTCGCCACTAAAAGAACACAATTTTTAACAGGTCGAAAACTTTTTTCTCTCTTTTTGGTCCATATGAAGTTACTAGCAAAGGAAGAATCAATATAAACAATCAAGATAAACAGTTCAAAAATGCTCGCAATCTTCTGAGGTTCAAAACAAAACAACAACAAGCAGTGAATTCATGAAACCATCGAGAAGCGAAGTTGATGGTTCAATAAGTGATTCGCCCAAGTCGGACGAACTACTGGATGGCCGAATGTAGGATATTATCATTGACTCACTGCATCAACTCAACATATAATCGACAGACATCGAACATCATCATTATCATCTTAATCATTTACCATAAACGAATGATATAAAAAGCCGTAAAGTCAGACGAGGGATTATTGCTGTTTTTGTCTTAAGCCGTTCAAATTAAATCTGCTGTTAATAAGCTGTTTTTGCAATCTCTTTTAAATTAAAAAATGAAATTAAAACTGTTTAAATGAATTACTTATAATAAACCTTAATAAATAAGAAAGAAGCCTTTTGATTCCTACATACATACAGTTGTGTTCAAAAAAATAGGAGTGCCTGTTCTTTTTAGATTAAATCGTGACTCAAAAGTTGTACAATTTTTTTAAATTTATTTTTTCTTTTGTACAAAATAGGTAATCCAGTCTTTTATTATTATGCTTAAAGACTACTTTGTTTAAAACAAATAAGGTAGTAAAAACATGAATTTTATCAAAATAAAGCCAAAACGAATTGTTCAAAATAATAGGAGTAAACAAAATAAGGTATAAAAAACTAAAAAAAAATATTCAATATTAAGATTTGTTTGTCATTATTTTGTGGAAAATCCTTTGTTTTTTATAATTGCTGCACATCTGCGTGGCATAGAGATCACAAGCCTGACAACGCTCAAGTGAAATTTGGTTCCATGTTTCCTCGACTGCGTCTCACAACTACCTCGACTTCAAGGGTCTTCGTCGAGAAACACCCTTTTTCACATCTGCCCATAAATTTTCTATGGGATTGAGGTCAGGCGACTGAGCTGGCTAGTCCATGACCTCAACCCCATTGACCCGGAACCATTCCTTGGCAGACTTACTGGTGTGTTTCGGGTCGTTGTCTTGTTGAAATAACTATTTAACCGGCATATTCCAACTCCCATAAGGCAGCATCACACTGGACATTATATCCACACAAACGCGCTGGTCCATCGTGCCAATGATTTAATGTATGGGGCCAACACCAGCATATGAGAAACTGCCCCATGCCATCACTTTAGCACGTCCATGCTTTACAGTTTTAATGGTGTACCGAGGCTTAAACTCGGAATTTTCTGGACGTCGGACGTATTGCCTAGAGCCAGTTCCACCGAATAAAACAATTTTGGTCTCGTCAGTCCACAAAATGTTTCGCCATTTTTCTGCAGGCCAATTAGCATGGCTTCTTGCAAATTTCAAACGAGCGGCTACATGTTTTTTTGTAATCATCGGCACTTTTCGTGGACTGCGAGCGGAAAGATTGTGTTCCAACAATCGCCTTCTTATTGTAACGCTACTTACCTACTGCCAGTCCTAGATCTTCCTGGATCATCTTAGAGGACGCAAAAGGATCTTTTCGGCTGTAGCGAACAATACGACGATCGTCATTTTCACTCGTTTCTTGTTTCCGTCCCCGGGTTTCGACTTTTTTTTCATATTTTACAGCATTGGCGATTATTTGGTCAGAGCACCCCAACATCAACTTTATATCCTTATATGTTTTTCCTTCATTTCGCAACTTTTTTATGATTTCCCGTTTTTCGTCGGTAAAGTGCTTTCCTCGGCCTACTAAATAACCAAACTTGTTTAGATATTCGATATTGTTCAGATATTTAATATTCCTATTTTAATTAAGTTCTTACTGTTTATTTTTTTTTGAGTTTTTGATTTTTTTTTTACGTACAATATAACTCACACTTCTATTATTTTGAATAGCCTGATTGAGATCTTTTGATCTCTGGTTAGAAATGTAATCGGTTATGAATTCCAAACCAGTTCATTGTTTTATCATCTTTAATGTCCCGTTATACTTTCCGGTAGAAAAATGAGCTGATTTCCAGTATAAAATGTTAAAAAAAAACACTTGAGCAAATTTTGTAAAAGCACTCCTATTATTTTGAACACAGCTGTATTATGTATTTAACTCTGCCTAAGAATTCAATGTGATATGCTTTTTTAATGTGTATTGAATGACACTAATATGAACTAGACTCGATCTTAATACAAATCGAGAATCAACCTATATTACATATGTATGTTTAAAAATGTAAAGTTATTGCAACAAGATTTAATTTGATACCGAAAAAAAGTTTATGTCAGTAAACAAATAGCTGCAAGCTCTGCTATTCGCCTCCCAGCTTCGTCGCAATAATAACAACAACAATTAACAATAACATTGGCCACTCCATACTTCTCAAGTATTTGGAATCAATTCCAAATCACACAGACTACACCATCTCCCAACTGCAATTCGACAGAAACTTCCAAATTTCTATACTTCTTGGTCTTTTTTAATTATATGTGGTTTAAATTCTTCTTAAATAAGCAAATCATTCACTACTGCTTCCTTTATCGAAGCCCTAATTTAAACAGAGTATCAACTTCTCGTGAATTTGATGCTTTGTATGATTCCATCCAAAGAATTGTTTCGTCCTATCCTCGCACTGAAATCGTTGTTACGAGCGATTTCACTGTACACAATTCTTCATGGCTTCAACATTCGACCAGACAACATCCGATGGAGTGTGTGTAGAAATCTTCGCTCAGTTGAACCAAATAACTCAGGTGGTCAACGAGCCTACCCGAATATCGGACGTTGAAGGTCGAGCAGAAAACACTCTTGACTTGTTTCTTACCTCTGACCCTCATAAGTACACTGTTAGTGTTCTGTCTCCTCTAGGCACATCTGACCATCGTGTTATATCAGCAAATTTCTCGTGTCAAAACTCTCCAGTTAAAGAAAGCGATCCAAAGAGAACCGTTTTCCAATACGAGAAAGGGAACTGGGACGGTCGCAATAATTACTTCATGATCTTTAACTGGTCACTATGCTTCCTCGATAGTGACGTTGACGCCAGCGCTGATATGATCACAAGTTTTATTCTCCTGGGAATAGAAACTTTTATCCCGAACAGGGTTAAAAGCATCAGACCAAAGGAAAACGCACGGTTTGATGCGATCTGTAAAGAGGTTATTTGGGCCAAAGAGTTAAGTTTCAGTTGCTATAAAACCTACCGTACTGAGCAAAGCCGGAAAAAGATCAAACAATCCAGGAAGGCAACACCCATATTGGCCGAATCAAATTTTTGCATGATCAGAAATTAAGACAAAAAATACTGCAATGTTCCAAAGGCAGTACAAAATTTTGGTCATTTGTAAATATATGAGGAATTCATCCTCTTCATCGGTTCCTACGCTCGTTGTCAATTACACTCTGCGTTAGCTTTTTCATCTGTCCTACTCCTCAGTTCTTGTTCCGATCGGATGGAAAACGGCATTTGTCCAACCGATTCCCATAAAGGCGAATCTTCCTCACCGTCTAATTACCGACCTTATGTCCCTTCTTTCCAAGGTCATGGAAACGCTGATTAATTGTCAGCTCAAGAAATATCTTGAAGATCGAAAGCTTCTTAATGGCCATCAGTACGGCTTTCGAAGCAATAGGTCCACTGGTGATCTCATGGTTCATCTCCCCGAACAGTGGAACAATACTTTACATAGTTTTGGAGAAAGTAAGATTATTGCACTTGATATTTCAAAAGCATTTGATAGGGTTTGGCATCAGGCTCTCTTATCGAAAATGCGTGCTTTCGGTTTGCATGAATCCCTGCTTCATTGGATCGTTCAATACAAGTAGTATTGGATGGATTCAAGGTGTTTGGGTTTCCTTAAGCTATGCAAGAAATATTTCACCCCTTCTGATCTGGCTCTTATCTACAAGACTTATATACGTCCAAAGCTTGAATATAACTCGCATCTCTGGGCTGGTGCTCCTGCAACTTACTTAAGCCTCTTGGACAGTATTGACCGTGGAGCATTTAAATTGATAGATGATAATATCATCATAAGTTCATTTACTTCGCTTGAACATCGTCGTAAGGTCTCTTGTTTCACCCTCTTTTACCGTTATTATAACGGCGTATGCTCTAGTGAAATAGCCAGTTGCATTCCTCCCCTTAAACAGTTCAACCGTAATACTCGCGCTTCTAGGAATGCTCATCAGTATACCCTGGAGCCCAATACAGAGATTCGTTCTTTAGCCGTACTACGCGAATGTGGAATGCTTTACCACACTCTGTCTTTCATAGTCATTGCAATATTCAAGAATTTAAAACTAATGTGCACCGACATCTAAGACATTAAGTCTCTTATTTCGACTTCAAAATCATTGTAGCGTGTTCCAGGGGAACTTTTGGCGATAAAGGAAGTTTCGTCCTGGCTTAAAGAAAACGTGATATCAAGATCTGATGTTCGTATTGTCAGTCCCCTACCAAATCTCTGGACCCTGTCTCTACAAACTCAATAGAGACATTCCAGGAAATTGTAAGGCAGTTCAACTCGCCAGGAATGGTACAGTGTACCAAGTTTTGGCTAATGCTGCGATACACGTAAACTATTGCAACTAATGCAAGACGCTATGCAAAAGAAAAAAATGAGGTGAAATAACATCGCCATGTGTTAGGACACAAAAAATATCTGGACTATACTAGATTTAAAGCTTGCTATCTCTAAGCAGATCGGATATAAGCCCAATAATCGGTGTTATAACCGCGCACTGTCTAATAGGAAAGCATGCCCCTCGGCTAGGCGTATTCTCGAATGACTTTTGCAGAAGCTGTATGAATGAGCAAGAGGAGGAAACAATTTTTCACATTTCTAGCTCAAAAACGCAAGAATAACGATCTTAACAATCTCAATTATTTTAACATAATCAGCCTCGCACGTTTTGCAAAGGACTTAAACTTGTTTGTATTGAGTTTAGAGCCTCAAGATTCATGTGGGTATCACAATGGGCCATTAAACTGGTCTAAGTGTAGGTATCCTAATCCATCACGGACAGCCACTTAAGCTCAATCTTATCTAAACACCACTGATTTCTAAAATACATTTTCCAGTTTAAGGCCACCACAAAAAAAGACGCTTTTCAAGAAATACATTATTTTTGAAGTTCTCAATTTTTAAATCAAATGTTTGTTAATATTTTTAAACCAAAATAAAGCTTGAAACTTACCAATTTACATAAATAATCATTAAATTACTTTTTTCCAACACTTCACCGAGACCGACCGCGAAGCGCGATGCAATTAAATTTAATTTTTAAATAATTTAAAGATAATTCACTTTTCTTTTTTCTTAAGAATTAAACTTTAACACAAACTTATTATTATTTAATCACTTTTTCAATGCAAAACAAAAATGAATACATTTATTTAAAATTCTTCTTACAAATCACTAAATTCAAAATTTTTAATTTACCCGCCAATCAACATTACCAAACATGTCCACCGAAATGTCAAAACATTCACACAAGCTCCATGATTTATAAACAGAAATAACCAAAACAAAAACATTGGAATTGATATTTTCTTAAATAAACTTAATCTTTACCACTTCACCTTTTGTTTGATATTAAAACACAATGAATATATTAATTTATTTTAATTTTATAAGCTTTTTATTTAGTTCGAGACGAGACAAAAACGAATTCGAGACACAAACAATTCACGAACTACTACTGCCGAGACGAGTGCAGACGCAGAGCCGACTGCCGATCGATAGCCGATTGACAAAGATGAAAGATAAAGAAGATGAGCAACTTAATGCTCGTGTTCATCATACGTACTCTGTTAGTTGAACTAATACCCTGATTACATAAGAATGGGTTGAGAAATTGAATCGAATCTGAAGTTAGATTAAGATTTCAATTAATATATGCATTTATATGGCTACGCTGGATCGAATGATGAATAATTGGAAGATTAACTTATTACTATAATAATATTTTATAATTTAACAAAAGAATGCAAAAGAATAAAACATGAACAAAGTGCAAATCATTTCGTACTAGTTTTCAACCAAAGAAACTATTTAAAAAGAGCAGGTTAGGTACTTATATTTTAAGATTGAAACATTTACCTGTCAGATAATAAGTTTATTCTTAACAATTTGCCATTTTATTTCTTAATAAAACCTGATTATTTTGTTTAACAATCCTTAGGACGTCTTTTTTTAAACTATTTAATATTCAATTTGAGTTTTGAAAAAGAAAAATTATGTATTTTAAAAAATCAAAAAAAAAATATATATATTTTGAAGAAAATGTATGAGTTTGTTCATAACAAAAAATATTTTAATAGGTTCATTAGTTCCTTAAACAAATTAAAAACAAAATATCATTTCTATGGGGTTTCCTTTTAGAGCAATATTAATATATATTTTTTTATATTAAAAGAAGTAAAAATATAAAAAAAATCTACCAAAAAAGCGAAAATACGAATTTCGAAGGTGTAAGGGACGTTTGAAATATGCCAACGTAAAAATGTAACTGGGATACGATACCTTTTGTTTTTGTAGTAAGTGTCAAAAAAGTTTTTCATTTTTGGTTGAAATTGACACGAAGGTATCAGTTTTCGAACGTAAAATATTCGAGTGAAATACTTTTTTTCTCAGTTCCGAAGTCGAAATTTTAATTAAACATGATAGAAAGCGGGAACCATTGGGTGGATTGAGTTCAAATTTGGAAATTAAGGTTTTAAGCAGATTCGCATTAGGGATTATTATTAATTTAACATAGAAAGGTTTGAAATGTGTCCGATTTGTCATATTAAATAATTTAACATTTCTCGACGTTTTAAGGTCCCTAGAGTCGAAATAAAAGATTTTTAGAAAGATGTACGTGCGGCGTTTTTTTCGTTGTACATATCTGAGAAGAGATATCGACTTCAAATAAATTTTGTTATACAGATAATAATGCAGAAAGATGCAGAAGGGGCTCTCAAGAAAGAAAAACATTTTTGTTATCCCTAAATATTTCACGAACTTATTGCGTTAGAGACTTGAATTAAATTTTATATTATTTATTGGAAAAATTCAATTAAAAAAATTTGTCACCTCGAAAATTTTACGAGTAAAAAATGATTTCATCTCCAAAACAAATTTTGTTCTGCGAAAAATAAAATTTTTACTTTAAGTGAGAATTTTATATGCTTTACTCAACTCTGAATTTTCATCCCCATTTTCCGCTAGATCCGCTAGATGGTAGAGCAGTCGAAAAAAGTGTGTCAAAAGCGAACCGACAGATTTTTATTAAATCTGTTGTTTTAACTTGGGTCTTCAATATAAAAACATATATTTTCGTATTGCTTTGCAAAAGAAGGATACCTTTCATAGAACCGTTTTTTTTTTGCTTTTAATTTTCTCAAGAATTAAAGAACAGATTTCAATTATTTATTTTCTGCACAAGCTCTTTTACTGTCTTAATAATGTTTGATTATTTGAAATGTCATTTTGTTTGATTTTTGAAACAAATATTCAATTTTGTTTTCGAAATTTAATATTTTGGAAACGGGTTATCAATTTTTTACGAAGATCAAATCAAAAAACGTTATTTGAAAGCTCTACATAACTGCATACTAAAAAAATATTTAATTAAAAAAATTTTAAGATTTTCAAATTAAAGTTTTGAAAAATTAAGGTTTCTTTGAGAAATTGCAAATCTATTTTTGAAAACAAATTTTTCAGGTAAATTTTTAATTCTTAAAATACAGGAAATATTTATTTGTATTACAAGTGAGAACATTTAAAGGGTTTTTATACTTTTAATACGTCAATGAAACTGTATAAGCATTCGAAAAATTGTGGGAAACGTCAAAGCTAGGTAATGGATTGCACATTCGCTTAGTACGGCTGCAGAATGAATCTATGTAGTTCATAGTGCAGTTAAAGTTCGGTTTAAGGGTAAACTGATAGGCATTCCTCAAAGCACGAGTATTACCTTTTAAAGGGACTAAAACTATAAAAGAGGACGAACGTAACTGGATTTTTCAGGTCATTTTAAAAAAATAAAAAATAAAAACGGGTGAGGCAAGAAAATGTATGACAGAGCTTGAGTGGCTTAATTGATTTAATGATGTTATTATCACCAATTATCGTTCAAGACTTTCTTTGAACAAAGCAAAATTTTGGATTACGTCCGTACGTCCGTGCGTTCGTGACGTTTTTTCGTTGTCTATAGTTCAAGAACCAGAAGAGATATCGACCCCGAATAAATTTTGTTATAGAGATAATAAGACTGACAGATGCAGAAAGGGCTCTCAAGGATATTGCGTGGGTAGTTTTTTTACCATAGCAGTTTAAAAAAAGGTGAAAACTTTAGTTAACCCTAAATATCCTACGAACCAAAAACGTTAGAGCTTTGAATTGAATTTTATATAATAGACTTTAACGTGATACTAAACAATTATATTTTAAATAAATCCAAATAACGGTTTTTTTATAAATCATAAAGCTGAAAAAAAATGTGTCACCTCGAAAATTTTACGCATACAAAATGATTTTATCTTCAAAACAATTTTGTGCAACGAAAAACAACGTTTTTGACATTTGGTCAATTGTTTAGAAAAATCAAATTGACATTTTTTTTTTTTTAATTAAAACCTAAACAAAATTCTAAAAATTGATTTTCGACTCAAATATCTTTTCAAAACTTTGACATATTGGCTTTGAACTACTTTTATCTTTAAAAAAGTATTGTTGTCAACATTCAGTTAAATTTTTATAAAAATCAAGTTGACAGTTTTTTACAAAAAGTGAAAACCTAACAAAAAAACAATACTAAAACTTGGTAAAAATTTACTTTCGCCTCAAATAGCTTTTCAAAAACTAAAAATATTGTCTTCAATATTTGTAAAATAATCACAGAAAATATTGTTTTCCATATTCAGTAGTTTTTTATAAAAATTCAACAGTCCGTTTTTTTCAGACAAAAATAAAATCTACAAAAAATAGTACGCAAATTTGGTAAAAACTGAATTTCGGTTTTTGATATCTCTCAAATTAATTTCATTCATCCAATTCGTAAAAATGAAAAAAAATGCTACTTAAATTGGTAAACATTTGTTTTCGACTAAACTATTTCTTTATATGAAAAATATTGTTGGTAATTTTAAAATGTTTAAGAATAATTTAACTAATAACTTTTTTAACCCAAAAAAAAATCCTCTTTTGTAAGTTTTATTTTAAGATCGAAAACAATAGAAGACTTCAACAACAACAGCAAAATTGTTGGTCAAAAATTGAAAACTCGAATTTTCTCAAAAACCAACCGATAGATTTTTATTAAATTTTCCTGTGTTTCTTTAAAAAAAATATTACAATTTTTATGTTTAAAATTCGATATGTCGAAAAGTCGTCAAAATTTTTTTACGAAATATAAAATGTATATCAATATATTCTAAGTAACTGCATACTAAAAATATTTTTAAACAAAAATAGATACAAATTATTTTAAACAAACTATTTTCAAAAAAAAATTGTGAAAAAATAAGGTTTCTTTGAGAAATCCAATATCATTAAAATTTTTGAAAACAAACTTACTTTGCAGCTATAGTATTTTTATATCGAAAGAAGCCAAGTTAAGAAAAAAAGTTTTAAGATTAATAAAAATCGATACTTAATATTGAAACAGTTCGAATTTTAGATTTCTAACCACAAAACGCCTAACACAAATCTGCTCAAGACTATAATTTAAAAGCATGAACTCAATCGAACCAATGGTTAAGGCTGAAGGGTCAAGGACAGACAGACGGAACGAGTCGCAGGACCCACATTTTTTCTTTCTTCGTCGTCGTCATGTCATGTTTGATTAAAAATTCGATTTCGAAATATTTTTGAATACAATACTTGACTATTAGTCTTAGATAATAAAATGCACGACTGGATCACACAAATTGGCTAATGTATCCAAAGAGTCTGTTTAGGAACATTTCCTGTATTTTAAGATTTAAAAATATACCTGTCAATAAAGATTGTTTTTAAAAATGTGTCTTATTTTATTTTTCAGAAAAAAACTTAATTTTTTAAATTTATTTCAAAAATCGTTACATAGGTATTATTTAAGAAATATGTTTGGTGTGCAGTAATTTAGAGCTTACATATACGTTAAGGATTGAGCCAGGACAGACAGTCACACCGGAATTGGGGGTCCCGTAATGTCATCAAATCAAATGGGGTGGTGCAACAGTCCGTTGTGAACCAGGGCCTAGTGACTTACAACTCTCACCCATTCCTGTGTGCGAGTACTGTTGTCAGGAATGGAAGGGACCTACGATTAAAGGCCGAATCCGAAGGATTTGTCAATTCCTCGCAAGTGGCAGTACCCGCGAAAATTATTTTTTTTTTAAATTAAGGTGGCACAGGCAGAGATTGAACCCAAGACCCCTTGCATGACAGGCCAACGCACTAAACATCATCCCACAGGTGGACCGGTAATGTCATGTTTGATTAAAATCTCGAGTTCGAAATTGTGTACGAATGTAGAACTTGCCATATAGTTTCCACATGCCGCAAGTAAATATGGCAAATGATTGGTGATTGCAAATCACAATCCCTGGGTGAAGTCAGCTTTGACAAGCAGATCATCACAAACTTTTATTAAGTTCGTCATCATGATCAAAAGATATCGAGAACATGTTACATTTAAATGGCACATCTTTGTAAAAGGAATCAATAATTTGTATTCATTTTATTTAATAAAAAAAAGAAATTGTTAGCCATTGAACCAAATTGAATGATTTCTTCCTTTGTTCATCGCAAAGTCAACTTGTTGCAGAACTTAAAATACCCATTTCTAAACACAACTCGTCCAGACAATGGCCTCACGAGAGGTGTAGCTGCAAGGACAAAAAAGCTACAATTTTAGGAGCCAAATCATGGAAAGAACAACACGCAGCAGTGGCATAAGGATGAACAGCATTGCCGTTTCTGGCTAAAGACCAAAATGTTCATCATCCTGGCGGCATCAGCGAACTCTGGTCATTGGAAAATGGCTGGGAGTTGAGAAGAGATATGAAGTCGGAAAAATTAGCTGTTGCTATAGCACTTCTACTTCACCACCACCGACCGTCCGCAACAGAAACGCTCATTGGAAAAGCTGTTTCCGGTGATGAATGAGCTGAAGCTAGAGTTGGCTCCTTGTTTGCTCGTGTGCTAGGAAATTAAAGACATATTTCAGCTGCACAAGAAACGCCATGCCACTTCACTACATTATACATGTCCACCGAAAACAGTAATAGAAGCACAACCGTAGTATCTTAATCCCGAACATTTGCCATCTTAGCCCCAAAACAACAAAGTGACCTTCGTGAATACATCTCACTATAGCCGCATCATACCAATGGCTGGACAAAGAACGGAGGAGCATATTATGCTCTAAAGATTTCTTTACGGATGAAGACACCGACATCCTCGCCTGGGCAAACGATGATTCTTTCTCCCTAAAAAGGCCAAAAGGCTAAGGAATTGTGTGTTGATCCGGTCGAGCGGTGATGGTGACGGCGAAGAGGATGCAGCAAAGAATAAACTGAATGTACCTATAGAAGGTCAGAAACTGTTACGAACAGACGGGTCAGGTATGATTTATGTATATTCCTCTTAAAGGAAGAGGATGACTTGACGCAAGTTATATTACCCTTTCCAGCCATCTTTTCCGAAACATTTAAAAAAGGAGTCAACTGTAGGGTCCTGATATACAATAAGCGAGGGACAACAGAAGGGAAAACGAAGTCCTTCGGATATCTTTACTGATTTACCAAACAAGTCCAAGCCCTATTTGCTAAGTTCCCGACACATTCTCACGAACTTAAAAAGTAGATCAGATTGATTTTTTGTGTAGTCATTAACTTTCAACTAGATTTTGAAACAATTGATTTTTAACTACACGTTTTTTAAAACAAGGTCTAATTAAAGAAATCTTTCTTATGACCTACAATCTGATCCACATGACGAACAATACGAGAGTCTCAAGAATTTGTAATTGCAGTTCCTTGTTTCTGAACTGAATACGAAGTTCTTCTTCGTATTTTCGGATATGATTTCGGAACGATGTGAAAGGGGGTAAGAAAAAATAATCAGTTTCGAAGCACCCAGCCGCATCAGCCAGGCATCTTGAGATGGATTTAGGGGATGAGTGATTTCCAGCTTATAGCTTTCTTTCTTTATTTTGTGTGGAGTGTGTTGTTATTTGTTTCTTCTTCTTATTTTCTTATATAGTCCTGCAATACGTACCAAAAAATACAGTTTTCCTTTTCTATACATCCCTTGGGTTATTCCAATCACGTATAGGTTACTCGCAACGAATTCCCAAGGATTATAGAGCTGATGTTTTTCTTTGATGTTTACAAATTTTATCAGATGGCAAACAAATTTTACTCACTTCTCGTTGGGAATATTAACAAATCGGATATTGTTTGATTGAAACGAGCGACGAAAAATATTGTGTTTGTAATATTATATCAACCAAGAACTTATAAATAATTCATTTATTTATAAAGCAAACACACATATTGTTGCGGCTGCCAGTGTATATTCAGGACACTTGTGTGTATCAATTTAATTTAATAGTGAAATTATTTATTTGATGAATTTTATCAGTGAGTTTGATTACGTTTTTGCGTCAGAACTCGAAAGGAAATATTTCAAAAACATAGAAGTTGGTTTTTTAAAATTTTACTAACTAATTATTTTGTTATTAAATTATTGTTAACATTTGATTTGAGAAACAAAATTGTTCCTAAGTATGTACAAAAATGAAACTTCAAAAAGAAAGAATCAAAGATGAGCGAGAAAAATATAACTTGCATTGTTAAAAATTTCACAAATATATTTCTCATTTCAAGTAAGCCATTTCAGGTTAGGTTAGGTTAAAGTGGCTGCGGATTCAAAATCCGCACACTTAGGCCAAAAGGAAAAGCCCATTGTGGTACCACATGAATCTAGAGAATTACTTCTTAGTAATAGAAATTATAAGCTTTTTATGAAGCGAAGAAGATTTTTGATATCCTTTTTAGTTCATTGGGATTATCAAAAGAGTAGTCTCCCAGAGGAAGTTTGCTTCTTAGTGAAAGAGCAGGGCCAGTGCAGATAAGGTGAGAGATTGTTTCCTCTTCTTCCTTGCTCATACAGCTTCTGCAGAAATCATTTGAGCCTACAGTGGAATTGTATTGCGTATCTCCTTATAAGACAGCGTACCGTAAGAACACTAATTAGGGAGCTAATATGAAGTCTGCTTTGAGATAACAAGTCTTTAGAAAGCTTTAGGTCCAGTGAAGGCCATATGAGTTTTGTGGCTGCGCATGTTGGTAAATTGTGCGACCTAGAGATTGTTATCGCAAAAGCTGTTTCTCCCTTTCAGATGTATAATAGGATTTTTAGCGAGTTCATCAGCTCTAAAATTTTCTGTGATGTCTCTGTGGCCCGGCACCCAACAGAGGTGAATGTTAAATTGCTGCTCCATCTCCATAAGTCGAAGGCCGTTTGAGATTTGGTTGAGACACCGTCAAAAGATTTAATACCAGCCTGACTGTCAGAGAAGATTCCGATATCAGAAGTTGATATCACGTTTTCTTTTAGTCAGGAGAGAACCCCTTTGATCGCTAAAATTTCCACTTGGAAGGCGCTACAATAAGGAGGCGGAATGTGTTGCTTAGATTAAGTTTTTCTGAGTACACACCACTACCAACTCCCTCATTTGTCTTGGATCCATCTGTATAAAAATGGATGCTTTTGTCATTCAGGAGTTTTTTGTCTTCCCATTCATCTCTGGATTTAATGGATACCTGGAAGTTTTTTCCAAATAGGGGTTTAGGAATAGTGTAGTCTATGTACTTTGGTATAGAACCACAGAGGTTCAAAATGATGGAGTTCCCCACATTGTTGTTGGTCTATTGAGATGAAGCGTTGAGTCTTATCGCTGTACTCGCTGCCACTTGTTTACTGAAGATGTGGGGGGTGTCAGATGGAGGAGAAAGTCTAACGCTGCTTTGGGTGTGGTTCTCAATGCCCCGCTTATGCAGAGACATGCAGTGCGTTGGACTCTGCTGAGTTTGTCGTAGTATGTGACTTTCTGAAGTGCAGTCCACCAACCCCATACATAAGTATTGGTATAGCTAATAGGTTATACGAGGTCCCCATTTGCTTCCTTGCTTTCTTGCAAAGGAAAAGAGCAACTGTAGCTTTTTTAACTCTTTCCTGAATTTTAGGTTTCCAACTTAATTTTTTGTCCAATATCAGACCAAGATATTTGACTTCATTGGTAAAAATTAGTGGTACAGCTTTTATTGAAGATTGTACAATTACTGGGAACTTGTATTTCCGTGTAAAAAGGACGAGGTCTGTTTTTTGAGGATTAATACTAAGTCCGCAGTGATCAGCCCATTTAGTGAGCATTTTGAGTGCGTTTTGGAGGAGGTCTCTCAGTGTATTAGGATGTTCTCCTCTGTAACCTTCCCTCTCAAGGGATAATAGCATTTCGTTGACAACTATGTTCCACAGGAACCGACAGACCTTTTCGTACAAAAATTAACCATCTTAGAGTTGATGATCCTGTTTTTGAGCAAGCCATTTCAGGAGTTTTGAAAAATATACTATCAACAACAGAAGTATTATCTTTTTTCTGTTAAGATTTTCTAAACTTTAAGTTTTTATTCTCTTTGATACAACTCACTAAAAAATAACCCCAGCAAAGAAACCTCAAATTGGGGCATTATGAAATGAATCATTGAATACCCAAATTCGAAAGACATAAAATAAGACCCTACAAAAAAATTAATTTATTTAAATAACTCCCCTTAATTTAAGAATTGTCCTAACATTTTATTTATTTTCCAAAGCAGCTCAGTGGGAAGAGGGGCAAAAGTTCCCGCGAATTTCGACCGTTAGTACTAGAAAAACGAAGAACTTTTGAAAATTTGCCTCTTTGTACCCTACAATAGTGAAATAAGGCCAATTTATAAAACTTGATCATATAGCACTTTGACAAATTGAAATAACGGCACATTATTTTGAGAAACGAGACCAACTTATTTTACTGAAAGAAAAGACGTCAAACTTTACGGTGAATAAAAAAGTAAGGTATGTGTGACAAACTCTTTTATTGGGAAAACTATACGATTTGGGATAGGAGCGATGTTGAAAACTAAACAAAAGCAATTTAATCTTATTTCACCTTGTTTTAGTGAAATAAGGCCAACTCTTAAAATTAGCCTTATTGCAGCCTTCAAATTTGGGGGTTATATTTTATAGTTGAATTTAAGGAGTTATTTCATCCTAATTAAAGTTATCCAAATTAAAAATTAAATCAGTCTCCCAAAATAGTATGAAAAAAATCTCAGAAGTTCCATGTATTCCCACACAATTTTTTTTGGGGCAAATTTGAGAAAGCACTTTTCATGACAAGAATTACTCTTGGAGAATTTGTCAATTCCTCGCAAGAGGCAGTTCCCGTGAAAAAACTTTATGTGGCATAGGCAGGGATCGGACCCAAGACCTCACGCATGACAGTCCAATGCACCAACCATCATGCCACGGGTACAACTCTACTACTTAAAACCCTATTGTTTTTAAATTGGTGCGGGTAGACTCTATCGCCCCGTGGCGTATATTTTCTTTTGGTGACATATTACATCTGTCAAATTTTTTGTTTATTGTTCATTCATTGTTCGAATTATCAAGTCAAGTTACACGATTGAACAGCACGTTCAAATGGTTAAACTCTACTATCAAAATAAGTATTCATTAATGCAAACATTACGCGTATTTTACCGTAGACGTGGTGGCCCTTCACAGTCGACTCTTCAACGTTTGGTCGCCAAATTTGAGACGACGGTTCAGTAAACAATCAACCAACACTCGTATATTCAAATAATGCAAGATCGGTCGTTAACATTATCGCAGTGCTTGAAAGTATACAGTAGAACACTAGGCAGTCTATTTCTCGCCGTGCACAAGAAATCGGCCCTTCGCAGACTTTAACTTGTCGAATTTTGGACTTGGGCCTGCACCCGTACAAAATCCAACTGACCCAGTAGCACAAAGTTCATGATCATAGACAACGACACGACGGGCTTCGAATCGTTTGGAAGAGAACCACAATTTAGGCCGAAAAACCATCTTAAGTGACGGGGCTCATTTTTGGATGAATGGCTGTGTTATACGGGATGATACAAACCCACGCGAGGTTCACTAGGATTTTGGGCTGGCGGCGTAATTGGCCCGTACTTTTTTAAAAACGAAGCACGTTAGTGAGGCGGTCACCGTCAACACCGATGATATAATACGCTACATAACGATGATAACTAATTTTGTATGGCCCAAATATCCCCTTCTAGCAGGACGGCGCGGCGCTACGTTCCACACAGCAAACGCCACGACATCTACACACAACATCTACACGCCCTTATTGAAAAACCCCATATTTCAGAAATCTTACCAAAAATCAACAATGTTTTCAACACAATTCTGTTTGAAGTCAATTCTTCTAAATGTTTTCAAGATACGAGTATTTTAATGGAAAATCTTATTCTAAAAAATAATTAGTTTCCATTAATGGGACTTTTACACAAAGATAAATGTCAACATTTTCAATCTGTCAAATAGGACCGATTACAAAAACTTGCAATGGAAATTTTAAAAGACCGCTTTAAATTAAAGTATGTACCGAAATTATTTTAAATTTACAACTTCTATACATTATTGAAACCACAGTCTAAATATTTCAGCGCAAGGAGTCAAAGTTGACATTTCACCTTTATTGTGAAGATGAACTACTATTAACTGATAAACGTGTGATAGAAATATATCAATTGAAGGAAAGTAAATTGATAAAATATTATGCCATTGTGAGTATTCCCAATTTATTTTTATATTGTGAATGTAATGGCTGAATCACAAACACGCTTCAGCTTCTGCTTGGTCTGCGTTACGGTGGGTCTGCTTCGAGGTTGCTTTGAATGACATTTCTATTATTTCATCCCTCCAAAGAGCAAATATTTTGTTTGTTGACATTTTTGTACAGCTGTTGACCTGTCAGACAAAACAAATGTTCAGATAATAGAACTAGAGCTTCCGTTTGGAGTCACATTACGTTCTTTTCCTTTGGATTGTCAAACGAAACGTGAGGTCGAAGCTCCATTGTGATAGCATGCATTGCATTCCTATAGCTGAAGTCGTAAACGTCAGGTGAAGCCGAGGCTGAAGCGTGTTTGAGATTCAACCATGAATCTCATAGATGTTTGTTATATTTCACTTGAGGAAGAGGCAAGTGAAAAATTTAGCTTAAAATAATTCTGTTTTTAGAGAAATAGCTAAATGGACTGTAAACTTATAAGATTAAAAGAAAATTTGACAGCTTAACTCATTCAATATTGATAAACAAATATTGATAATTTTTCAACAATATTTGTTATTGACATTAAAAATGCTATTTAATAAAATTGGTTAAAATATCAAACATTAGCTGAATTTCACTCTCTTACGCTTTTAAGCTCAAAAATGACCTTAAAAAATACGATTTACATTGAACTTTTTAAAACAAACGGACATTGTACATATATATAGAGCTCGTCCTCGCTTCCTTAAAAAAATGTTTCCAACCAATATCTTTAGGTTGACCTCGCAGTTAATCACAAGTCAACCTTGTGAGCCTTTGAGCCTACATCGAGTTTATATTGTAATTTTTACTTTTGAAACATTAATCCAAAAACGTGTTTTACCCGCACATCAGGATTCAGGATCAGGTAGTAAGCGCCATTGTACACATTCATTTTGTATTATATCGCAACATACCTCTGCAGCAACACAATCTTTTATATATATTATATCCACAATGAAAAATGTTAAGCTTATTATTAGCGGTTATTTATAACGTTGGAAGGGTATACGCTAGGCGAATGAATATCTTTTATTAGCCACGGCAATCATGCGGCGGGACATAACTCAAAAGTGTAATTTCCTGTCAACACGAGATAACTTATTATTAATTTCACTCCTTTCGCACTACCGACCGACCGCTTGCTGAGTTTCGTTGGGCTGGGATGCGCTCTGACGGCACAACCCCACTCTGTACCCCTTTTATAGCCGTAAAGGATTGTATCCTATCCAATGCAAATGACTATACAGCTCTATATTCCCTATAAGAACGGGTAAACCTACCTAACTTTACAAGAGAAAGAAAATTTATGGAGCTTAACAAAACATTTGTTACTCGAGTCTCCAGTCTCCAGACTCGACAATGCTATTCACTTTTTGTATTTCATTCAAAGTTTAATAAGCTCACTGATACCTTACCTTGTTTTGATAGAAATTGAATATTCCTCCAAAACGACCCGGCACCAGGAATAGAGGACCCGAACCTCTTTGTCCTCCTCCTCCTCTGGCAATATCCTTGCTGGTTGACGAAAATATGCAATCGCCCTTTCATCGAGCACGAGCTCTGAGCTGTGAGCTGCGTCTTGTTGTCGGTAAAGTTTCTGGCTTTCCATTCCATCTTATTATTACTTCGTTTTCGTTTAGTTCAAGGAATAAAGGAAAATCATGAAAGGACCTTATCTTGCATTAAATTTCTTTCGAATGAACCTCCAAATAAAATAGCAAATTAATTTTGCTTTCGAAGGAACTTTGTCCTTCTTAAGATATTGTCGTCGAATTTCTGCAAAACAAAGCTCGATTCAGTCTTGTTTCGAGGGTTTTAATTTCGTTAATTGCAACCCCGCCATTTTCAACGTGCTATCGGATGGTGTAGTAAAAGGGTGAGGATGATTTCGGTGAAAGGATTTGTGATCTGGTTTTTCTTAGAATATAGTTCATTAGAGAGAAAACTACAAGGACACTCTTTTTTTAAGGAAGGTAAAACAACACGAATACAGACCGCGGGCATATGCTAAGTGTTTGAGGGTTTTTCAACGTCACCGTCATCGTCGCCGATTGTTGGAGAATCTGCCACCACAGTTCTTCAAAAACACCCAGATTTTATGCGGCTGTAGCAATAAAGATATCCTTGGAAACTTCTCTGAGCCCTGAGAACTAGAGAACGAGACAGCTCAAAGCAAATTGCTGTACTTAATGACGAGATACCAGCAAGCAGCAACCAACATTCATCGTCAAGTCTCTCGTTGAGAAATGCAATGCAGAATGCAGCAGTGGCACCACAATCGGGGGCGATATGAAATGCAAAAGCAATCGGAATAGTAGAATTCCACCGCTGCTGGCTATCCTGTCATCATACTTCAACATCCTGATAAAGGAAAAGAAATCATTCCTACAGCTTCACTCTCATCCACGTGAATCCTGAGCAAAGATTTTTCCCTCTGTGTTGATGTGACTGGATGGAGTGGTCTACCTGAAGGCTAAGATGATGCTGATGATGATGACGAAATGACGTGGGGCAGGGTAAGAATCAGGGATAAAAACAAGTACTAATTCAAGTCACTTTGTTGCAAAGCATTTCACAGAGCCAACATTTTCTGCGGTGGCATCACAAAATCGCCCCTCTTTGCATTCCTGTGCAATGTTGGATGATGATGCGGTGGTGGTGGCGTCGGCGGTTGCGACGGTGGTTGCTTTCGGTGGTGACGCTGATTTTAGAAGTTGGGTTTTTGTTTGGAGGGTTAGTTTGTTGATTCGTTGGGTGGTGACGGACTCAGTGGCATCAGTGGCACTGATGGCAGCTACTTGAGCAAGTGCGGCACAGAAATACACCTTCCGGCGCGGTGGCGGGAGGTATGTTTTATATTTCAGCACTCGAGCACGTCCGAAAATTTTTATTTTGTATTTAAATTTTTTATGATAATAATTAAAAAGTGAATCCTTGTCCGATTTGATGATACGAGAAATCTGTTCTGTAGAGAGGCTGATCCTTAATATGTTCTTCAAAAACGAAAAAAGATACTTTTCAGCGATGGTACTTTAGACATTTTGTGCGCTGCGGGCTGGTAATGCTCATTAATTTGAAAAAATATATAAATAATTTCTCCAATTAGCAGAAGGACGTGTATTAAGGGAAACACTTGTCCTGGTTTGAGATTTTCGAGTGTTGAATAGAACAAAATTGACATGAACCGAAATGGAGTTTTGTTGTTATGCTGATTATGCTTCAAGACAGAAAAAATGTTATATTGTGAGAAGAATGGGATTTGAGGAGGGTTGCCGCTAGTTTTAATATAATTGGAGTTTTTGTTAACCAAAAAAAGAATAATAATTTACTACAAAATTTAATGATACGAAGATGAAACAATTAAATTTATTTCTGATGTAAAATGGGAGTTTCCAAAAACACCAATGAAAAAATTGTGAGGCTTTGATTGTTCTTCTCTTTTATAAAGCAATTTTTCTTTTCATTAAGAACCATTAGCAATAATGATCCAGTAAAATAGGTCGGAAAAGGGAAGCCAAATTCTAAAGAAGATAAAGTACCTAATTAGGAAAATTGGTAATACCTTCGTTCTAAGGCTTCTAAGAGTTTCAAATAATTTCGTTGTTGTAAGTTATGCAAAATCAAAGGTCAAAAATAAATCTTTTACTTCCGTTTCTATAACACCAGCATATCAAAACTTTTTTTCAAAATTGTCAAGCCATCTATTTGCGTCACATTTTACTCAAACTTTTTCCTAAGAGCCACACCTTTTCAGAGACAGTCAAAATTAAAGCTTACTTAAGTTAGGTGGCGCAACAGTGAGGAACCAGGGCCTAGCGACTTATAATTCTCAACCATTCCTATGTGCGACTAATGTTGTCATAGATGGAAGGGACCTACAGTTTATATGCCGAATCCAAACGGCTAATTTGAGAAAGCACTTTTTCATGACACGGATTACTCTTGGAGGATTTTTTAAGCATAGCTACTTTCTCTTTATCTAATAAAATTAATAAGGCGGTGCAACATTATATAGAACCAGGCCCTAGTGACTTAAAATATTCAAATATCACTGAATTCGAGTGATGTCATTGATGAAGGGGACCTACATTTTGTTTGCCAAATCCGAAGAGCTAATTTAAGAAAGTATTTCTCATGACAAGAACTAATCTTCAAGGATCAGTAATAGTGAAAAAAAAACGTTTAAGGTGGCTTTTTGGATTGCACCAAAGATGTTTGGGGCAACAGTAACTATCATATGATATCTACCGGGATATTTTCCAAATAAAAAAAGGGTTCGAGAAAATTTAAAATCTAAGCCTTGGTGCTCCAAACCTGAGTAAGTAGGCACAAGACTGAGTTGGTTGGTTCTAAGAAGGGGCTAGTTTCAGCTGTCATTGGTTCTACCATTGAAACCAATCATTGGAGTTTATTTGACAGGTCGGTAATATCTATCATCAAAACACTAAATCAAACAAAATTTCCTGATTAAGAAATAAGCATTTGATGTTCGGGTTGAGAATGGGAGAATACAAAGAAAATAGGACTCTTTCAGTAGAACGATTTTATTTCTAATTTTAAGTTAAGAAATCAGCTGATCATTGAAAAATAGAATGTCTAAACAAAATGTTCAATGATAAAAACCAAAGATAGCTTTAACTTGCACCGTAGCATCGTAACTAGTTGCAATTGAAACTATTTGGTATCTCAGACATTTTTCAAAACTTGGTTAATTCACAAGCCTCCTCCATATTCTTTAAAAAAGAAGAATTGGGAGCTAAAAATAAATAAATTAGTTGGCGAAACAGTCCATGAAGAACCAGGGCCTAGTGACTTACAACTCTTAACCATTCCTGTGTGCGTGTAATGTTGTCAGAGGTGGAAGGGACCAACAGTTTATATGCCGAATCCGAACGGCTTATTAGAGAAAGCACTTTTTCATGACAAGATTTACTCTTGGAGGATTTTTCAATTCCTCGCAAGAGGCAGTACCCGTGAAGCTACATATATCAAAATCCAATAAGAAAAACTTCATTTATTAAACAACTTTAAATTGATAACTATACTGTTTCTTAACTTACTTCCTTACTTAAGGTGGCGCTACAGTCCTGTGTGAACTAGAACCTCACCCAACAAACTTTTTCCAATTGGACGATCTTCCTCTACTGCACTGTTTCCATGTGTTTTACATGCCCAGCCATCTTAGGCGTTGGACTTCTACCCTTCTGGCTAAGTCTACGTCGCTGTACAGCACGTAGAGCTCGTCGTTCCATCTTCTCCTCCACTCCCCTTCGATGCATACGGGACCGTAGATCACACGAAAAACTTTTCTCTCGAAACGACCCAAGGTGCTTTCATCCGCTATTGTCACAGTGCATGCTTCTACTCCAAATAGCAGGACGGGGATGATAAGGGTGTTCGACACTTTGGTCCTTCGAGAGAGGACTTTTCCACTCAATTGCTTTCTTAGCCCAAAGAAACAGCGGTAAGCAAGAGTTATTCTTCGTTTTCTGCGTTTACAACGGAGCCTAGGTAGACGAAGTCGTTGACTACCTCAAAGTTACGTCTGTCGTTGGTGACGTTTTGACCAAGACGTCGGTGTTGTATATCCTTTCTTGACGACAGCATGTACTTTGTTTTGTCCTCATTAACCGTTAAACCCATTTTTGCTGCCTCTGCCTCAATACTCACAAAAGCCCCATTGACATCACGCTGAGTTCTTCCGATTATGTCAATATCATCAGCATATGCCAGTAATTGGACAGACTTTTGAAAGATAGTGCCTCTAGTGTTGACGTGTGAGCTCTGCACTATTCTTTCAAGCACGATGTTAAAAAAATCACATGACAGCGCATCATCACCTTGTATAAAACCTTTTTTGACATCGAAAGGTTCTGTTAAGTTGTTTCCAACCTTTATGGAGCAGCGTGAATTCTCCATGGTCATCCTACACAAACGGACGAGTTTGACAGAAATGCCAAAACTAGCCATGGCTCTATAAAGCTCGTCCCTTTAGATGCTGTCATATGCCTTGAAATCGATGTAAAGATGGTGTGTGTCGATTTTGTGTTCTTGGGTTTTTTCCAGGATCTGCCGTAATGTGAATATTTGATCGACTGTGGACTTTCATGGTCTAAAACCACACTGATAAGGACCTATCAGGTTGTTGACGATGGGCTTTAGACGTTCACATATTACGGCAGAGAAGATTTTGTAGGCGATGTTTAGTAGACTGAATTCTGTATAGTTGGTGTTTAGTTGGTAGTTTAAAGGATCTCCTTTTTTCAGGATCGTACAAACAATACTGAGGTTCCGTTCCACAGTTTCTTAACATCAAAACAAACTAATAATAATAGCTTAATAATAATTATAAATTATGAAAATTCTGAGCAATTGGCTCGTTTAATGTTCAACTTTGATATTTTTCAATTAATAGTTAAAATTTGATATTCCCGATAGGGGTGAAAGTAACCCGTTCATTAAGTCAAACTCTGTTTAATCTCGGACATTGTGTTGAAAACATTTGACTTTTCAGATGCATAGAACAAATACAAAACTCAATTTACTTATATCCAAAAGCTGGCAACCCTATCTTACAATAACGAAGCGATAAGTGTTCATATCATTCTTTCACATATTTTTCAAATTATTTCTAAAACTCAAAACATTATTCACAAAATAAATGTTCTGCTAAAATAAAAAAAAAGGAGCTCAAAGATTTATTGACGCTTTCGTCAACATCACAAACATCGTTCTTGATTAGAATGCTTACAAAAAAAATATCAAAGCTTCATATAAATACCTTCGTTGAAAAATCAATTAAATTTTATGACACCGGGGGATATACAATTTTTTGTTCTGCTGACTTGAGTATACCAACCCTACCCTCGTTAATCAATTCGTCCCCTTACTCAGCTCATAGTCACAATCCTCTATAGTTTAATTTCAATCAAAACAATCTTTCTATATGTATGTTTGTAAGTTCATATACGTAGGTATAGTACATATGTATATGTTTATATAAAAGAGCCCACACATTTTGATGGCAAAAGAATAGGAATGCCAAACAAACAGAATACCCTAAACACATGTCTTTTAATTTGCGTTACTTAATTAAAAAAGCATTTCGTCCTTGATTTAGAAACCCCTGCTGGCGAAGAACTCTCTACGCCCGTCATTTTGGGTATTTGTATGTTTCTGATAGGTCCTTAATTCGACAATGTCCAAACTTTTGTAATCCCACTGCGAGGGTCGGTCGTCGAGGGTTTTTTGGGCAGCTTTCACAACTTTCACAGCATTGAACACGGACTGGACAGTAGTCGGACAGTCAGACATTCAGACAGACGGACATGGATGGTGCCACATTGGTGCTTGTGGAACTCTAGCAATATAAGAAAAAGGATTTTATACTATACAACTCTTGAATTTTGATAAGGGTCACTACAACTGTGAATGTGGAGTTTGAGTTGGAGTTGAAGTGGTCGCTTTGTGTGCGAAATGTTTTGTAGGGTTTTTGACTTGACTTATCAAATGGGTATTAAGTAGTTTAATATATCTACTCCCTCTTTCTCTCTCTATCTTGTTGTTGAGGATCTGTGTTGAATCCCTGCTCCGGGCAGCTGTTGCCAAAACAATTAATTCTGTAACAATCTACCTGGGGTTTTCATTTTCATCAACTGTATATACTTACTATAAGGCTACTGCAGCAGAAGTAGAAGCAGAACCAGAAGCAGTAAAGCCCATGTCCTTACTCCTTGTCGAATGATTTATTATTAGAGGTCTTCTCCTCTCCGAATAAAACAACAAGGTTATAATTTTGCATGGTATATATGTATATATATATATTTTATTTTTAACTTTTCTTATAATTTCTTTAAATAACATAAATAATAGAAAATAAAGAATTAAAATCAAAAAAGAAAAACAAAACTTTCTGGCTAGTAAAACAAAATTCTTCACATCACTCCGTTTGTTAGGGAGGAAGGACCTTTTAATTATAATAATACATTCTTTTTAATAATATTATTATTTTTATTATTTTTACACTTAAACGTGTTTTCCTGAGGGAGGAAGTCAACAACGAATGAAAACTGAGAGGGTTTAGAAAACAAAAATCAATATTTTGGTTTTGTGTGGTGTGTGAAGATGACATATCGCATGCAAACAATTTAAGTTCATTTCTCAATAATTTTTACCGACAGTTTCATTTATTTTTATAAAAATACACAAATATAGGACATTTGTTGGGTTCTCATATTTTTTTGTTTTTGTTCCATTGTTATTATTATCATTTAATATCTACAAGTTATTTACATGGCATTTACAACAATAATATTATGTATAAGGTTGGTAGGTCCTTCCTCAAGGAGGTCGGCCCTGGACCTCCTTCTGCCCCGTTTTTTTCTTTATTTTGTTTATTTCCAAATACTATATACAATAACCATAAGTAAATTCCTTTTTTTATATCGTATTTACTAAAATATCGTTAATAATAATTGAATTTATTGTTCGCTTAAGTCGTCACGTAAGAGGTCGTCCTGGCTGTGCCATGTACGATGTAATTATATCCTCTGGCAATGGAATATGTGATATTTTTGTTGCGCGGCGTGAGATTCATATATTTTTTGTCATATTTTGTTTGGATTTTATTTTTTTGTTAATTTATAAGGACTATACAACGCTGATAGTTTGCTGATGTTTAGAGATGATGATAGTTATGTTTATAGTGTATTTTGTTTCTGTTGTAGGTTTGTAGGTGTAATGGGAGCAGTTTAAAATAATTTTATTGTTTAAATGATTTAAGAGTGGATATTATTTCACTTCGGTTATGCCGAGCTTGGCTAGATTTCCCAATGTGGTTGGATCACCGGGCTGCAGTCTTAAGGCTTCCTTATAACTAACCGCAGCGTTATTTGTGCGTCCTAACAAGTGCAATATGGCTCCTAAGTTTGTGTGCGCTCGCGCGTCATCTGGTCGTAGCATTACTGCCTATGAAATAGAATTTTATAGTTATTTTTTTGAAAAGAGAGGGTGTTTTTTTTTTATTTAGAAACTTACTTTTCGATACCACGCTTCTGCTTCAATTTTCCTATCTAAGAGTCTTAAGGCTGTTGCAACTGCCACTACGAGGGAATAATCATTAGGTGATAACTCAGCGGCTCTCAGCCGATAGTACAAAGCTTCTTCTCCTCGTGTTAGTCCTGACAGAAATTCCGCTGTGCATAGAAAAATTTTAAGAAGAAAAAGAAGTATGAGGTCTTGCAGGTTTCATATATATAAAAGGAAATTCTAAAACTTACCATAGTGATGATATACTCCAGATTGATCGGGAGCCAGTTGCAATGCTCTTTTAAACCACAGCTCAGCTTCTGATGCTCTGCTGCTCTGTGATTGGAAAACAATTTCACAATAAAGTCAAAAATGCAAAAAATTTGCAGTCAATATTTAATCGGTCTTAAAAAGTTTAAATTAGGAATACTCAACAAAAACAGGAAAGGAACTTAAAAAAGAAAAAGCAACATCCCCAAAATGTTGAACTTTTGAATTTGAAAAATAAATGAAAACCTTTAAAATTCATGCGACAAGAAACTTTAACTTACATTTCTAGCAAGCATGTTTCCATACGACAAATGTGCGGCTACGTGATCCGGTTGGATTCGTAGCGCAGCTCTGTGATATTTTTCCGCCTCGTCCCATTGCTGTAAGCGACCAAGCACATCACCTATTCTATGATAGAGCACCTCTCGCTGAAAGTACGCCGGAAGTGAATGCATCGCTTCCCTATAAACAGCCAAAGCACGTTGCAACTTTCCCTGTTCGGCATACAAGTTTCCCAATTGAAGGTATGCCGACATGCGTGCATTTTCGTGAGCAGCCCGGTCTCTGACCCCGGTACCATCAGTTTTTGTTCCCTCTTGCAACACTTTAACTGCTTCATGACACTTGCCCATGGCTATCAGCGATGTTCCCAGATTCAGATAAGCAACTGTGTGTACACGAGTATAGTGTGGCAAGTATGGTGAGCCGAGACAAGGCAACAAGTTTAGAGAGGAAACAACAACAACAACAAAAAATATATATATATATATGCATGAAAATGGTGGAAACAATAATAATAACTGTACACGAATAGCCAGGAGGGGTAGTTAAAATAAATTACCTGCCAGATTGGGACGAAATTGTATCGCCCTCTGGAAATTCTCTACTGCATTTTTAAAGTTCTGCTGATTTTGATGCAGAATTCCTCTGAAAATTTTTAAAAATAAAATATAAAATTTAAATTAGTTCGAGAGAGAAGGAGGTAGAGAGAGAGAGAGAAAAAAAAAGTTTGTTTTTCAATGAAAATATAGGAAGGAGTTTTATTTAAAGGTTTCTTAAGAATTCTTGTTTTTTCCGAGGCTGAATAAGTAAGTATATTTTTAAAGGTTAGGTTTCTCAGACAGCTCTATTTTTCTTGGAATTCATATTTTAACCTATGACCTTTTTTTGGTCTGCTTAACTGACACACCAATAACTCTAATTCTCTAAACTCAAATGTTTTCATTTTGTTTGTTTTCTAAAAATGTTATAGTTTTTATCAGAAACTGTGCCGAAATTTGTATTATTTTTCTTTCATTCATAATATGGAAAGAGTCCTGACTTCTGACCCAATTAATTTCCTTCCAATTTATTAAAACCGCCTTGTCGATGGAAGGTATACAAAAAAATTGGAAATAAAAAGTTAATTATTTTCATTTGGTTTTCATTTTTTGATTGAGTTTTGATTTAACAATGAAAATTATTCAAACAATTCTTTTTCCTGTTAAATTAATATTGAATTGAATATAAATAACGACTAATTCTCTGCTGAAGTCTTTATTACGAAACTTTTTGAGGAACAAGAATTTGAACTTTAAGGAAATATTATAGTAGGACCGTTTTGAGTCAAACATCAAAATCAGTGATTTCAAGTTTTTGGAAACTTTTTTTAAAGATCGTTTTTGGGTTAATTTCTTCAAGTTTATATTTTTTTTCAACTGCAGAATTGGCTTACGTGAAGGTAACTCAAAATTATTAAACATTAATTTTAGAGTGCAAATGCCGTCAAATTGTTGGTTAATATTTTTTACTTGGAAAAATGTTGCCGCAACCGTAATGAATAAAAAGGGTTATGATTTGACGCTAGTGGTCAAATTTTTACTTCTACCAAGATGGAGAAAAGTTTGTATTTAAAATATTTTTTTTTTATAATTTACAGGCACTCAAGGGATTATTAGTACCCTTCATATGTTTGAATTTAAACACAGTGCAAGCGTTAGGAAAATAGGGAAGGATTAAATAGGAGATACCGGTGCACATTGGTCTTTAAGTTCTGAATACCAAAATGGAAGGGAAAAACAGAGCTGGCCAAAGCATTCCACATTCTCGATGTGCGATTTAAGAAAGAATCTCTATATTCGACAGTACGATCGGAATTGAGCTTAAGGGTAGACTAATGAGCATTCCTAGAAGTGCGAGTATTACGGCTGAATCGTTTAAGGGGTGGAATGCAACTGGCTGATTCGACAGAACATTGTTTCTTAAAATATCGATAAAACAACGAAAGGCATGAAACATTGCGGCGGTGTTCTAGCGATGTAAATGTTTCGATTATAGTTCTTTCGCCTATCATTTTAAAAGCCCTTTTTTGAATTCTATCCAAACTTGTTTTGTGAGCACCTGCCCAGATATGCGAATTATACTCAAGCTTTGGACGGATGAAAGCTTTGTAGATTACAGCGAAATCAGAAGGGGTGACAAATTTCTTGGACTGTCGAAGAAATTCTAAGCACCTGGCAACATTTTTGGAAATGTCAAATATGTGATCATTCCATATAAGGTGATCTGTGATACATATACCAAGTACTGACAGTTGATTAGTTTCTTGGATTCAAATACCACTCATAGAAAGCGGCATCGGGGGTGTGTTACGCTTTAACGACAGGAGACAGCATTGAATTTTAGAACCATTAATTTCCCATTAAACAATGCTGTCAAGATCATAATTTAATGAGATATATCATACGCTGCCGTTGAGGTTCCACATCCGAAGGACAAGGATGTGAATCTAGAAACGAATATGAAAAGCTGAGAGTAAAACAGTTTAATGGATTGGAAGTGGGAGACAAGAGATCATTTATGAATATAAGAAAGACAGTCGGAGACAAAACGGAGCCCTGGGGGACACCAGAATTTATTTTATGAATTTCAGACTTGAAACCATCCAAAACAACTTGTATGGAACGGTTAGAAAGGTAATTTCTAATCCAACGAAGAAGAGATTCATCAATACGAAAAGCACGCATTTTCGATAAGAGAGCTTGATGCCAAAATTTATCAAATGCTTTTGAAATATCAAGTGCAACAATCTTACTTTCTCTAAAACGATGTAAAGATTTGTTCCACTGTTCGGTGAGCTAAACCATGAGATAACCAGTAGACCTTTTGTTACGAAAGCCACACTGTCGGTCATTAGGAAGCTTCCGTTCTTCAAGATATTTCTTAAGCTGATAATTTATCAGCGTTTCCATGACCTTGGAAAGAAGATACGTGAGTGATATTGGACGATATTTTGGGGGAAAGGAAGCTTTGCCTTTTTTATTGACAGGCTGGACAAATGTTTTTTTCCATCAGCTCGGAAAGAGACCTGTAGAGTAGGAAAGATGGAAAAGTTTAAGCAGTGGTTTTTCCAGCATTGAAGAAAACCTCTTTCGAACAATTGGGGAGATACTATTCGGGCCAGTGGATTTGTGTATGTCAAGGTCTTTCAGTCCTCTTGCAACTGCACTAGTGCGAAAGGAGATTCGTCCCATAGAAACATTTACGCTCTCAAGAACAGGAGAGCTCATGACACTTTCCGGTAGCGTCGAATTAACAGCAAACTGTGCTGCAAGCAAACTGGCTTTATCGAACAAGTTCACATAAGAAGTGTCATTGTGGACGAGCGTTGGAAATGAGGATGACGTGGTGTTTCGTACGTTTTTTA
The DNA here is from genome assembly GCF_945859685.1 of Eupeodes corollae. NCBI lineage: Eukaryota > Metazoa > Arthropoda > Insecta > Diptera > Syrphidae > Eupeodes > Eupeodes corollae. The sequence continues at coordinate 138,753,646 of NC_079149.1, forward strand.
CAAATGACCAGACATTTTTACTACCTTTGGGACATTGTAGTATTTTTGCCTTAATTTCGAATCATGCAAAAATATTGTTCGTAGAATATGACCATTACAGGTCTTTCTAGCTTGTTTGAACTTACATATCTGAACCTAATAACTTCTTTACAGCTAGAATCAAACCATGAGTTCTCTTTGGGTTTGATAGATTTCACCCTATTCTGGAATAAAATTTCTCATTCCACAAAGAATTAAATTTGTAACGTGAGTATCGAGGAAGTATAGTGACCAGTTAAAGCTCCCAAAAAATTCATTAAGACCGTCCCAGATGCCGATCTGCATCCCACCGCAGTGCACGCGTTTTGAGAGTCTTGTTGCCATTGGATTTGTCATAGATTTTTTAAAGAAATGCACAAACGAAAAAGACAATATTTGACTCTTTTTTTTAACAAAACATCAACATTTAATATTGGTCGAAATTTTAACCAACATTTCTTAATTTTTTAACAATAATTTTTTTGGAATAATGCCCGTAATCGATAAAAACTAAAGTGATTCGAATATAATTGAAATAGGAAGTTTTTTTTACAATTGGATTTTGGCTTAAGTAGACTTAAGTTGTTCAACAACTTGAACACGCTCTTTAAAAGTGTGTTTTCAAGGGAAATGCGAGTATAAATCAAACGGCCCATTTCTTATTGTAATAAGTCCAAGTTAAATACAAAATTTGTCTTGTCTTAAAATGAATAAGCTTTATTCAAGCACCTACAATTTTTCAAATATTTACAATAACAACCAAAAACTTTCCCCTAACAACATATTTACATTGATGGACCTATTTTTAAATGAAAAGTCTGAAGCTCTTAAACCGGAGAAGCAAGTTCGGAATTTCACTTTAATTTTCTTTTCTTTTTTTTCTCATCTGCATGTTCAACTGGAAAATTTTTTAAACTAATCTCAAAGCCAAATTTATACTTCATTTTAACGTAAGGGTAGGGTAGGTACCTAACCTAACTAAGTACGGACCCCCTTACCAGCCGTATCCAACATCAAACAAACAACAAATGAACCCTCAATCTTTATTAACTTTCATAGTAAATCAAAATCATAGCTCTTTAATCCTTTTGGAAAATGCAAAATGAAAGAAAAACAGGTGAAAATTTAATTCCACATTTCCCAGGATCAGGACAAGGACGAAAACGAAAATGAGAACGAGTACGAAGGACGGATTTTAATCTACCTCAGCGAATCTTATTTCTCACAAATTTTTATTTTAAGTCTGGGATTACGTCCACACAAATAAAACAGTTTAATCTTTTGTTGGTTGGCTGGGTGATGGGCTCAAAACCCCAACCCTTCGCTAAGCGTACGAACGAACGAACCAACATCCATCAATTCACTCATTCATCCCTATCACATAGCTTTTGGTCTGATATAGAGAGTAGGAATCAAATTATTCGGTTCAATGATCAGCACTTTTTGTTATCGGTTTTGGGGGGAAGTACCTATTGGAAATCACCTTCAACAGTTGATGTTTCCCTTTGGTTTATTTTTGTGTTTTATTTTTGTTTCAGTATTATTTGTTTTTTTGACTTGGGGAAGGATTTCAATCCTATTAAATAAATTCAAACCAATATAAACGTTGTTGGTATAGGTATTGTATGTTAGTCTATACGAATTCCAAAACAACTCCTGTTTACCTTACCAAATCTCAAAACTTTATACAATATAGACGCCTAGTCTGGCTCACAAAATTGGAGGTAGATTTAGAAGGGAAAAAATGAAAGCTGTCCAAATAAAGCTCTGATAAACCGAACTAATCCAAAAACTGAATAGAACAGACCTTCCTACAGTGATTGCTTTGGTAATCTCTCCGAACCAACTTATGCCCTTACTATGAAAGAACTTTTCCAATTAGGTAAAACTAATTTCTTCTAAGGGAAAATAGAAACAAACCATAAAGCCTATTATTTCAAGCATATCCCACAAGTTTCTGTAATGATCAAAAGATTTTTTGTATGTTCCTACTTATGAGGATACCTGCTTTTAGAAAGAAACAAAAATGGGACACAAATAACATAGAAAGCGCTATCACCGTCAAGAAAAGTCACGAGTGAATATCTCGTCCTTTTAGTGTGTTCTATTTGACAAACTATTGAATGTTATCTCGTTGGGAAATAAAACGACGCAGGTATACCGAATTCCAAAGAATAAAGATGAATGTCACAAAGTACATTGTCCCGCAACCATTAGCTATTTCCATACATCAGCATAGACGGAGGACTCTACAAAGGACTTCAAATGCACAGCCGCTTTTGGAATCCAATACCTTACCTATGTGAAAACCTATCTATCTACCTGCGCGCCATATGGTCGGCAGTTCTTTGAATAGCGTCGTTGTCGTCATTCGCCGTTGTCTCCGCAAAGGAGCAAAATAAGTGCTTTTCTTTTTTCACCTAAAATAAGAAAAGGTGAATGGGCATTCACCCACAGCACAAAAAGCAAAGAGATACATTCACAATCAAATGCGAAAATATGCACAGTTTTTCTTTTAGTTTTCCGTTTCTAAGGCCCCAAACCCAACCACCCTTGCGCCTATCATCCATCAGCAACTATAGGACTATCTCTTTGCCTAGAAAACGTTGTGTATATGCGGCATGACGACGACGACAAAAATGCGAATTATACACTTGCTCTAAAATCCGATTCCATTCAAAAAACAACAACACCAACAACTATAACTGATGTGCAGAAAAAGCCAGGATTTCCACAGCAACGACACCGCCAAGGGAATGGAACGAGGACAAGTGAGGATAAGGATGAGGTATGAAGAAGAGAATGAGGCTGGAGGCCTGACTGCTGATGCTGAGGCTGAACGCTGAAGCTAAAGTGTAGCAAAAGGACTTACTTTTTACCAAGCGCATTAACGGCATTTGAATGGCATTCATCAACGTGCTGAGTGATGAACATCAGGACTCAGGAGTGTAGGTAGAGGAAGACGTACCTACTCGTATACACTGCACAGTGCACAGGTTTACAGGAGGACCATGATGCAGCAACCCAAAGTACAGAGAAGCTATCTACTCTATACTACGAGTACTTAACAACAGTTAAAGATATAAAATGGGAACTAAAATATGCAAGTTGTATTTATGTGTGTATCCACCTACAGGACATCGCACAGGAGTCTCTCCTGAACTGATATCTGTCTCTGTATCTGTCTCTGTGCACATATAAAACGACATGGCATCTCCCATTGATATCATATCACTCAGTTTTTAAGGAAACAAGAATTTTCATTCAAAACTAGCCTAAGGACATAACAAAGACACATCCACTATACATGTACCTACGTATACTCCTGGCATAGGTATACCGGCAGCCGGCAACCGGCAGCAGCGGAACTGTTCTGCTCTCTGGTGGCAGTTAATGCCGTTTCGGGACGTGCGACAAAGAGTGTGACAGTAAATTCGTGCTACAAGCTGCAGGATAGGATGTCGGATTAAAATCTGGAATTTAGGTGCAATGGAAGCAAAAGCCGAAGCGAAAAAGATCCTAAGCTCTCGTCCTTTAAGGCGTATATAGTGTAAAGCTCCTTTTTTCCAACATCAGCACAGGAGCAGGATTAAACGATGAAGAGGCCAACATAAAAGCAGTAAAAAAAAAGGAAGAAAATACTCACACGGCAGCAAATGAGACATTCGAAACTGGAACATGAACAACTATACTTTTCCTGTCTCTTGTGGGAGTAGATATTTAGGCCGGGGTTTGAGTTTGGGCTTGAGTTTGTTGGTTTGGGTGACGGTTATAGGAGAGAAATCAAATGTTTTTTTGTTTTGCTTGTGCCACACAAACGAATGTTAGAAGGATAAAAATGCCATTCAGCATACATTGCTTATGTCAGTATATCAAAAACACACAGAGTTTTCTGAGGGTGAAGTCGTTCTGAAGATTAGAAAAGATACCAGTAAGGAGACGATATAGATTCTTGTTGACTCGAAATGGCATGAAGAATTAACAAAAAGTCTTAATATCAATCGGAAGATTGGATGCTATCGAAGTGGAAAAGAGAGTTCCTAGAATCAGGCTTTAAAAAATTTAATGAACGACACATAGGACTCACCATTTATTGGAATTTTTTCACTTAAAAGTTACAAACGAAAGAAGCAATCCTTAAAAGTCATTATATACTCTCGAGTCACTTTTTTGACAGAGTTGATGAAAGTTAAAATTCAGCATTTTCTTTTAAATATGAAACTTCTTGTTAACAATTATTTTCTGTTAAATATTGTAGTTTGTTATTAAACAATTATTGATTGATACTTGAAACTCGCAATAAGGGTGAGTATTGAATTGTTGATATTTGTTAGAACTGTTCTATCTGAAGATGTGAAAATTTTTGTAAGACTTGTCACCTCCAAACAAAACTTATTTAAAGCAGAAAAAGTTTAGCTATGGAAAAAAGTTGTAAGCTGCAGAGCACCAGCGGATTGTCAAAAAATATGAGAGATAAACGAATTCTAAGTTCTTCTAAAAAATTAATAATTCTCTGTAACGGCGAAGAAATATTCATTCTAGAAACAGGGTTAATATTAATGTTTTTATAAAGCTTGCACTTTTGTTAGAAAAAAAAACATCATACTCTTCCGCGTACTGTCTCGGACTTGTTTTTCATTCCATTTAAAATAGGTACACTTATGGCGATGTACCCGTGGCGGTATGATTAGTTGGTAGGACTTTCTCAGACTTAATCCCTGCCTGAGTCATCAAAAGTTCTTTTCACATGGATTGTGAGGAATTGAAAAATCCTCCAAGAGTAATTTTTGTCATAAAAAAAAATAAAATCAAAAAAAATCAAATGGGGTGGCGCAACAGTCCATTGTGAACCAGGGCCTAGTGACTTACAACTCTCAACCATTCCTGTGTGCGAGTACTGTTGTCAGGAATGGAAGGGACCTACAATTTAAGGCCGAATCCGAACGGCTAATTTTTGAGAAAGCACTTTTTCATGACAAGAATTACTCTTGAAGGATTTGTCAATTCCTCGCAAGAGGCAGTACCCGCGAAAATTTTTTTTTTTTTTTAAATTAAGGTGGCACAGGCAGGGATTGAACCCAAGACCCCTTGCATGACAGTCCAACGCACTAACCATCATGCTACGGGTACTACATAAAAAAAAGTCATAAAAAAAGCTTTTTCAAATAAGTCATTCAGATTAGGCTTAAATACTGCGTGTCCCTTCCATCCCTGAAATGACTAACACATGGGAAGGGTTAAGAGTTGTAAGTTACTAAAGCCTAGTTCTCTACAGACTATTTCGTTTCTTAATTTTTGTATTTTAAACTTTTACACTTATTTACTCTCTTTTCTTCATAACTTAAAAAATAACCAAAAATGTTTAGACTCAAAAAAGTACTTACAGATTAAAGTGGACATCAGCCATATTTGGCCTATGCTTAATTGCCTCTAGGAGCACTTCTTTCGCTTCGGCATACCGCGCTTGCGAGCTAAGGACACTTCCCAAATTTCCGAGCGCTATTTTAAGAAAATAAATTAAAATAAAAGAGAAAGAACGTTTATATCCTTCCACACACAAAAAGAAAAAAACACAAAACAAATTTGTATATGAATATCAATGCTATAATACCTTTTGGTGGATTAACACCTATTGCACTCCTGTACAGGCTCTCCTCGTCTCTCCAATCCAAGTTGCGCCTCACCGTCCGGACACTGAGCACACTCAATGTCAAACTCAAACACAGAAGCACAGCTATCCTTTTGTTCCGCTGATGCCTAAGCGGCTCCATAAGCTTACCGATGCCAAAACCAACTAACAGGCAATACCCGACACTGGGGAGATATAACAGCCGTTCGGCCACCACAAAGCCGACGTAAAAAAATAAATTCGTTGCAGGTAGAAATGGAAGCGTGATGAAAGCCAGCACCATCAGCAGGACAACCGCGTTGTATGTTGCCGGATTGCTGCTAATAAGAAGGTTCTGACAATTACTATTTACATTGAAGCTACTGGTCAGAGTGCAGCTGCTAGCTGCACTGCTCGAGCTCTTGCTACTGGCCGTTGTGCTGTTGCTGCAACTGCTGCTGCTTCGGCTGCTGCGCGGTGTTATGCGGCAGTTGTTTTGTGAGGCGTCTACGTCCGTTTTAGAATGTTGCTGCTGCTGGACCATGTCCATCCTGTCCAGCAAAAGTTCGGAGCAAGCACAGTCACTGAAGGCCCCCGTTGTCGTTGTCGCCGTAGCCGACGACGTCGGCAACACGGAATTGTTGTTGTTAATGGCTCTGCACGAACTGGTGTGGCGAGCTGTGAGCTCCTGCTTGCATATCCTACAAATGCAGTCCTTCTTGAGCACCAGGGCCGAGGCCGATGAAACCTCCACACAGGGCGTGTATGCTGGGAGCAGCCCATCGATGGGGTTTTGATTTATTATCGTGTACTTTTTCTTCGTCCTGGATTTCCTATGGTGGTGGTATTGGTGCTGTTGGTGCAAAAGTGGTCTCTTGTAGCGATGTGTTCCGGCGGATATCTGCCTTTCTGCCAGCCTCTTTGTGCTTAGCCACAGGACCAGGACCAGAATGGTGTAAAATCCCGCACTCAACACGTTGCGTCTGTCCCAAAGCGATGTTATCCGTGGCACAGCATCCATACCCCAATCGAAACTAAGCACCGTAGGATTCACGAGCAGCTTGAAGTTGAAAACAGGCAGATAGAGGAACGTCAGAAAACGTGTCCACAACGAATTTGATTTCGCTATTGGATTGTCTGCTGTTGAAAAATAGCTTTGCGGTCGAGGCAGCACCTGTAGACGTACATAAACAGTACACACCAAAGCAACTGCCAGGATACCCAGCGAACGACAGCGATTCTGCAATAAGAACCAAGGAGAACCAAATATCGCACTTAATCAATGGAAGACGCTAATTAAATTTAATTAAATTCAAGCAAAAGCCCACATACCTTATCCCCGAATCCGCATAATCCCCTGATGACATCGAATACACCGCAAACAAGGAGCGCTGTTATGGCAGTCTCCTTGAATAGCAAAGCACACAGCGACAAAACTACGGTGAGGATGATGGCCAGCCACTGGCGGCTGTCGTTTCTCTCGCGCCACATAATGTGCCGAATGTATGTTAAATAAGTTAGCAGGTATAATATGCAGGCTGCGAGATCGGCCCGACCAACAATCCCGGCCACTGCCTCCGTGTGAACGGGGTGGGCTGCGAACAGTGCACCCGTTGCCACAATGCCCCACATCGACGAGAGGAAGTTTCGGGCCAATTTTACCACCAGCCCGGTGGCCAGACAATGCATTAAGTTGTTAATTAGATGGTAGCCCCACGGGGTATAACCGCCCAGGATGTAGTTCAACTTAAAACTTAACACACACAATGGACGGTAGGAGCCGTGCGATCCCGTATCCGTCAGTGGTGTGCCCCAGTAGTCGTGGAGGAAGGCTTGTTGCCAAGGGGTGGTTCCAGCTACATCTGTATTTCCCAAGATGGCACGTCTGCAAGTGAAAAGAAAATGACAAAATGAAATTAAGGCCGAAAGACTGAAAGTGTGCGAGTGAGAAAGTTGCTGGACGGTAATTGGGTGCGCGAAATAATTCCGAATTATATAATTGGTCTGATAACCGGCTGCCGAATGAGCTTATAAGATCTTTGATAAGCGGATTTTCATGTTCCATAGGGGATGGACTTGTTGATTAATAATTAAATGACGACCTGGAATTGAAATTAACTCACCTATGTACATAAATCCTTACCGACCGAATGTCAATCATTCAACATCGATATCATCTATTCTTTGAGTTTTATTTTTGTTAGTCATTCGGTTGGCTCTTAAGATTAAAGCTTAAATTATGTTCGGTTTGTTGAACATTTTTACAGGTTTTGTACTTTGCTAGGAATTAAGAAATCCTTCAGGATTCTTTAACTTTGTGACTTTCATGTTTGTGAAGAATTTTGTTCTATCCGAACATGACAAACGAGGTTTCAGTAGATGGAAATCAAGGTTTTGGATTGTCTGAGGTGAGAATACTGCATTAAACAAATCGGCTGGTACAAAATACTGAAAATAAAAAGTTCAAAGCGTGAACTTTTTACCTTACTAACCTGATTTTGGTTTGAAATGTTTACAGATTTCAACATTTTATGGAGTGCTGGATTCTTCTCTAAAACGAAGTAAAAGACCAGAACTATGCAAATATATGCTCCTTAAGGACATTGTTATCAAATCGGCGCACTACAGCGCTAATTGGATCTTAGGCTAGGTTGCCTTAAGATCATCATTTCTACCTATTTAAGGATATTGTATTTTAAGGTACTGTATTGCTGTATACTTGGTTTTATTTGTACAGCATTTTTAATTTAAGACAAACAAACAATTTCAAACATTCTTAAGAATTTCAAGATATCAAAAGATTACAAGAATTTTCAAAATTCTTATATGTATGCTGTTGTATGCTGCCGCCACGAATAGCTGAGAAAGCTACCCGATGTCTTTCGTCAAATATTTTATGTCATGTAATTATATGTATATGTGTTATAAATATTATTAAGAAACTGAAGGTGACAAAAAGGTCACGAATAAAAGACAATAATACTTCTATTAAAATGTTTAAAGAGTGTGTTTTATTTTCTATTTAAAATTTTATTTCCAAATTATACCTACTTTTTTCAATTTAACTCAGAACAATTTACATTAGGGTCTCTGTCTCCTTGCGTACGTACATAGGTAAAGGTAAAGACCTGAAGTCACCACACATATTTCGAAAATGATTATTTTTTAAATTTGAGATGGTAACCAGGACCTCAATGATGTTCCAAAAGATTATGGGTTAAACCCTACTATGCTAGTCTCGGTTTCGTTTCTTCATACCGAGACGAGACAATACTGTTTTTGAAGTATCCGACACAAGGCCGACACGAGCTATACGAGACCGAGACTACAATTTTAAGATCGGTCTCTTTGTTATTTTCGAAAGAAAAAATATCCAAAAATGTGTTGTGTTAATTTTTGTTTGATTCGGGAAATGAAACCAAATTAAACCTATTTATCTTGGTTTAATCTGTTTAAGCTAAAACGTCTTAATTAAGGATTGGATAACAAATAAAAAAATTAAGAGTTAGATTTATGTAAAGAAGAGCTACGATTTTGAAGCATAATACATTTTTCATTGCGTTTATTTGTGATAGATTATAATAAATGGTTGTCAAATTAAATTTCAGGATGGCAAACACTGTCGAATTTAGTTGAAGGTTGACTAAGATCGAGATAAAATTTGAAACAAAATTGTGTAAGTTAGTCAACAAATAATCAACTGCTTATCTGCCAACCTAAAAAAGGTTCAACGTCTACATATTACGACTCGCCTCATTGACATACGAGAAAAAAGCGAGACCAAAACGAGACTCGATGAAACAAGTCTGAACCGATTACTAGACGAAACTGACATTTTTTGATTTTCAAGAGTCGGGTCCTTAGCCAGCTCTGATTTTGACAAAACTCAGTTCTTCGCATAATTCTTTCTTAGTGTAAAGCGCCAGTTACAGCTATCATTGGTTTTCATCATTGAAAACAAATATTGGAATTTGTTGATAGGTCGTTAATAGCTATCATTAAAAATGTCTCTTATTGAAAAAAATGTCCTTGAAATCCACCAACAAATTTTGACTCACAGAAATCTGTCATGGGAATTTTGTGAAATTGTAACAGAAATCAGTGGAACGATTGGTGTCACTTTTAAAGATAAAAATGTCAGCGGTTCAGGAAAATGAATTTCCGCCCGAAAAATAGAAAAATACATTTTAAGAAAAAATAAATGCGCAAACTTTTCAAAAAAAAAATTCTGTGTGATTTCCTATCGATAAGTTTGTAATTTTCATTTCTAATCAGAGTCAAATATCTGTTAAAAAAAATGTCCGGATCGGTTTCATTGATAGCTATAAGTGGCCCCTAAGTAAGGCCATGAACCTTAGCAAAGGAAACGTCAGCGTAAAGACAGTCGTCCTTTTGAAATTAAACGAAATTATTGTTATTTTTAACTTTTATAATGGTTAAGCGCCAGCATAGAAGTAAACAAGGGTGTCCAAGAAACTCTCTTTTGTTTTTGTTATTTATAAATGATGTTGCTGATTAACTTCCTGGGGGAACAAAATCCAAAATACACAAAGCGCTTATAATGGAAGAAGCTGGAATTATAATGATACGGAACTAGAGGTAACAAAAGAGATCATATATCCAGGTTTAAAACTGAATCCATCATTTGATTTCAAAAACAATTTATCGGAGAAAGTCCAAAGCCCACAAAGCTTGATACTTTTAACATGAAAAAATATCTTCTTCTTCTATCTGAAATCTACTCTCTTCTGCTGAGGTCTGGGGATCAGAAGAATATGAAGAAATCAAAAACTTATTGGGAATTTTATAAAGAAACTTTTCAACCTATGTACCACTGAATACACCTAGTTATGTCATATATTTAGGAACAGAACTTCAAAAACTTCTGAAAAGCACCTTAAAGTCTCAAGCTGACTACATCATCAAAGTCTGCAGCAACCATCAGAGCACAAGATTTCGGAAAAGCTTCGTTTATATGAGTTGAGAAACAAGGACTGGTCATTGGCAATCTGTTGGCAATGAGTGTTGAGTGAGATTGAATGATGATTTCAGCAAATTTAAACCATGTAAAAGAACAAATGTCCAGCATCATAGAGATAAATAAGGACATATAATGAGGCATTCACTGACAGAAAAAGCTTGGAATTCATTCAGTAGAATAATCTACAAAAAAAGCTCGACTATAATCTTGGTTCCAGAAATGTCAAGGATTCACTAAGTTATGAAGAGATATCCGTAATCTTTAAAGCAACTTAAACCTTTCAACTTAATGATAATTTTAACCAATTCTGTATAAGCTAATTAATAAGAAGAATATCTAAACTTCATTGGTATTTGTCAAATATTCAAAGACCAAGGACGATACTTTTTCGGGAAAAATACTCATACCTTACAAGACATTATAAACACCCTTAAAGATAATGATTGAAAACATTAAGTACATTTTTGAAAGGTATTTACAAGCATAGAATGTTATTAATAACAGAATTTTATATTATATTCAAAAACATGAATATACATTTTTTTTTAGTCAGCCGGGCTGACGGCATAGCTATAGCATTTAAATTCAAAATATTGTATACAATTCTTGTAAATTAATGTTATTTTATAAATAATTTACTTTCTTACTAATTGAAGTCCAAGCTTAAGAATGTAAAAGTTAATTCGTATGACTTTGACCATTTGTTTGTCATTGTTTCTTTTTATATGGCTATGATCAAACCCATGTAAATTTTTTCAATACTTCAGTTTATCTTTTTTTTGCGAATTGCTTAAAGCATTGTAAATCTATTAATCTAATAATAGATTTAATATTTGTCTTAAATTCTAACGTTACTTTGTTTAACGAATTCAATAAATGATACCTTTTAAAACTGTAACCTTTTCTTAAGGAAGATTAAGATATACAGCAAAACTATCCAATCCACCATTTAGAGCAAAAGAAAAACGAGATAAACATACATATAGGAAAACCATTCAATAAGGAAACATGAAAATGGAAATAAATGGCATCTGAAAATTTAATTTTACTCAAAACTCATGTCATACAAAATAGAAACTCGTGTAGGTAATTAAAGAATCGATTTTGAATCAATCCTGAAAATTCAAACGAAGTAAAAGTATTATATGCTTTAAAGGATCGGAATTGTCCTTCATAAAATGAAAAAACTTCTGTAATTGATATACATAAGGACAACCAGTGTAAAATCGATTCATTTTACTTTTCTCCACGGCTTTATATAAATTCTAACAAAAACACAAACTCACTGTCAAAAAAACATTTTCAAATGTAAAAATCAATATTTTTGAGTGTATGAAAGCTCCATAGAGATTAAATATCAATACCCTTATGCTTAACTTATACGTATGTATGTACCTACCTCACCCTCCATCTGCACATGAACACAAAGGGAGTTTTATATTTAAAAAAAAAAGAAGGAAAAACGAAAAAGAAAATCAACTGACTTTATTGAAGACAATAATCCTTATGTTCGTGTTCAGCCAACCTTCAAAGTTTCTTTCTACACATGTTCAATACACTCAGCTACATTGAAAGTCATTTAAGCGTGAGAACAAATCGCCGACAAAAAAAAGTCTACCTAAAATAAAAATGTTTCTATCAAAATTGTTGTTCGGAGCCTCCAGACACGAATATGGGATTCTTATCTCTTTGATAATCCCTGATTCACAGAACAACAAAAACAAAAACAAAACAGAGCTCTTCTGAACTGACTTGAAAACTGATTTCCCACAAGTTACTAAATTTAAAATGTTTTTTTTTCTGTTTTTTGGCATTTTCATTTTTTCAATGAAACAAAATCTTGATCTCTCTATTTCTTGTCAGAATGCGAAAAAACAGTCCTTAAACGAGGCAATCCTTCAAAAGGTTGAGTCGCCCTTATTGTTATTGTGGTATTTTATTGTTAAACTTTCGAAAAGAATTCTTCAGACTTAAGTGGCCTTTTGGCATAAATTAGAGGGTGAGAAGAAAACTTTTCAAAAAAAAATAAAACACAAACTCTCGTGAATGGGGAGTTAATGACACACAGTCGGAAAATTTTCGCATTCAATTGACACAACATAACCTAAATTGCCTTGAGGTGGTTTCAAGCGAATAGCGTTTTTTTTTTTAATATTACTTCTATTTTCTTTTTTGATGACTAGAAGAGTGATGGGTGATGGAGAAGTTTTGAATTTAATAAATAAACTTTAAATTATCTATGAGATCTTTAGAAGCTTTGATATAACCTTTAATATGAGTAGGAATAGAAAGAAGGTACCTTCTTAGGAAAATGAAATAAATCAGCGAAAGAATTATTTCTATAAATAAAATGAAGAAAAATCAAGGCTCATTATTAACCTAGGCAACATCGAGTAGGCTGTTGTTGTTAAGGAGCTTTTAGAACGACTCCATAGCAATAAAGAAGAGGACTTAAGGGATGTTATGTACAAATTAAACAGGCAAATCATTCGAATGGTTTTTAGGAGATGTTTTACTAAATCCGTTTTAGCTCTCAAGCCAGTACACTGATATGAAATCAAGAAAAACAGAACTTGGGATAGAAAGAAAATATGTGATTGAGAATTAAGTTTTGAAAATGTTTAAGCAACCGCACGATATCGTCAGAATTTACTATCTTGACTGACGAGTCATATTGTCCTCGCCTGGGAATTATTGTTTCGTTCCTTGAGCTATTTTTGTGAATTTATAGATAGATCATTATGGTAATTGTGTATGCTGCTTCTAAATTCCATCCGACTGCTCTTAAAATTAGGAGACATCAAAATACGACAGTTTTTTAAAAGTACTTTGACTTAAACCATTTCTGGCATGAACATTTTCAAAATATGATTTTTAACCAAGTTGGTGAAGCTTGTTAATGGTTTTAGAAAATACTGTGGAAATTATTAAGTACTATAACAATTGCTGAAAAAAAACAATTAAAGTGACTGAAATAAGAAGATATCTAATAAGAGGTTTAATTTTGAAAAGCTCACTATTTGGACAGGTGTCACTTTTGAAGCTGTAATCTTTTATCATTTGAGAAGTTAAAATTTCGCCATTTTAAAAAATGCAATGATAATAATTCTTTAACAGAGCATTGAAATTGTTTATTTCACCACAAAAATGAAGAAAATCTTGCAGTCCAAGATTGTAGTTTTGTAAGAAAATCGTGTTATTTCTTGAATAGATGTCGAATTGACTGACCTTTCTCGACGTTTCAAGGTCCTCAATATCTTAATAAACGATTTTTAAAAAGATGTCTGTGCGTGCGACAATAATGTTATATGAATTATATATACATACAAATAATTGTATGCAACGAAAATGCAAGTTTTTGACATCTGGTCAAATTTTGAAAAAAAAATCGAATTGGCAGTTTTTTTTTTACAAAAAATAAAAACCTTAAAAAAAAGATTACTAAAACTTGGTAAAAATTGATTTTTGACTCCAATTTCTTTTCAAAAATTGAATTTTGGGAAATTGAAAATATTATCTTCCAACTAATTTCATTGTTTTATTTTCGATATTCAGTAAAATTTGTATAAAAATGTCAGTTTTTTTCATAAAAACTAAAATCTACAAAAATTAGTACGCAAAATTGATACTCTTGAATAAATAAAGGCATTGACTTCAAAATGATTTCATTCTGTGCTAAATTAATAAATTGGGTAGCGCAACAGTCCGTTGAGAATTCCTGTGCTTGAGTACTGTTTTCACGGATGGAAGAACGTAAGATATTGTTCTTAGAAAAATCCAATACGTATTTTTTTATATAGGAAACAAAAACTTTCAAAAACTCCTACTAAAATTGGCAACAGTTAGGTTTTGACTACGAATCTCTTTTAAAACAAAATATTTTGAAACCGAACTTATTTTATCACATATAAAATATTGTTTCTGGTTTAAAGTTATTTATTTTTCAAAAATTTAATTGAAAACTTTTTTACAAAACACGGAAATCTATAAAAATAACAAAAAACTGAAGAGAAATGGTTTTCGACTCAAGTATTAGGAGAACAAAGAAATATATTGACCTAAACTTATTTATCTCACACAAAATATTGTTATGAATATTTTGTTAAAGGGTTAAGCAAGACAAATCTTTTTTTTCAAATTGTTAATGGCACACCTTTTTTCATATAATAATACCCATTGATTTACTCGTTTTTTGTTTATACTAAAATAAAACTTTTTATTGGAAACCCCTTCGTTTGAAGATGCTTATGTTTTTTCAGAGAAACAGAGAATTAAAAGTTAAACATCTTTCATCTTCGAAAGCAGCTTTTAAGTAAAAAAAATTCCTGGAACCAGGTAGAAATACTGAATTTCATAAAAGTAATACTTTCAATTAAGTGCTACTTCGGCCCACACAGATAATTACGTGTAACAAAAACTTAGTAATGCACTTTTTAAAATAAAGTATTTTGATATAAGAGAAATTGGAAATACAGTATTCCAAGTTCATAAAATATTTTGATATACAGTATTGTAAATTAAAAGTGTTTTGAAGTACAGAACTTAAAACATTTGACTAAGTAGTAAAATGCAGAATTTTCATTAAATTTTTTAAAGAAATCTGTAAATACTGTAAACACTAAACACATTGTATATCTAAATTACCTTAAAACACTGTAAACTTAACTCGACTTAAACTATTTTTAAAATTTGTTTAACTTAAACATACAAATTCGATTTTTTTTTCGTATTTAGGTAAAATCAGAAAAAAATACTCTTGTACAGAATATACATACAGTATTTTG
This sequence comes from Eupeodes corollae, assembly GCF_945859685.1. NCBI lineage: Eukaryota > Metazoa > Arthropoda > Insecta > Diptera > Syrphidae > Eupeodes > Eupeodes corollae. Next base: position 138,769,037 of record NC_079149.1, read on the forward strand.
ACAATACAGTAGTTTGAATTTTACAGACCTTAAACATTTTTTTAATATTTTTGAAATTTAAGTGAAATGGCGTTAAAGTCTCGTCCTTCAAAATCAAAAACTAAGAAACATTATTTTTCTTCATTACTCACTGAAGTAACACATGCTTACAGTAATAGCTTAAAAGCACAAGTCAATTACATGTCGCGCCATTTTTTTTTAAATCTAATCTCAAATTTTTATGACTAATAATTTGCTAATAAGTTTCGTTCAGTTCTTTAAGAAAAAACCAAGTCAATTTAATCGAAAAGATAAAATCAATATTGTGTTACATTTTTATATTTTATTTATGTACACATTGTATGTGCGTATATAACTGATGGCAATCTGCCAGAAAGAAATAAAAGTATAAGTTCATTTATTCGAGTGAATTGGCCTTTACTTTATTGATGGTATCTGGTGTCTGCATCTATAAAAATTACATATGTTCGAAGAAATATATGAACACAATAAAAATAACATGTTTTTATTTTTTGTCAATTTTCTTGTGAAAAGAAGAAAATAATAAGAAATTTAAGATGGTATGAAAAATGGGTATTTCTAGCACTTAATTAAATAATAGCTTTGTTAAAAAAAAAACACAAAGCGGGAATGCCGAAGCGTTCAGAAAAGTTCTGGTCAGAACATTGCTGCTGAGATTCTAAGACATTTTTTTTTCAATTGCAGTGAAAATTAAATCACTGTCTTTTTTATCAGTGTAGAGAACGACTAGATTGTTCCGTTTTCGACTTCAAAGTAGGAGTAGGTATAATAAATAGATCGTTGTTATATTGGACACTGTTACGCTCCATAAAGTAATTGTAATCGCTTGAAACTTAACATTGCTTCCCATAAATTAGGCATTTCAAAGAAAAATCTTATTCCTTCATTCTGGGGCGGGCGTTGCTATCCCCGATTGGGAAATTGTGATTCTCCCTCGCCTAAATAAACGTCCTGTGCTTTTTTTTTGAAAATAAAACTAAATACCTATATATCCATTCTCATCGATTTTCACAAGGATCGGTTCTTGTGTACGTAAGTCTTTCACCTCTTGGCACTTTGGCAATTCAATACTCTTACAAGGGAATATCTATTGAAGAAGTAAGAAGAAAAAAATTGAAAACCAAACAAAAATCGTTTCGCCTCAGACACAACACAGGATTATTTAGGTATCCGCTTGTGTTTACATAGGACCTATAATGCTTTTTTTTTTGCTTGGTTTGATGGTTCTAATACTATAGCTACTTGAGAGTGTCCGTGATATATTATGCTTCTTGAAAATGTTTACCTTGAGAAAATCTTTAAAGCCATAAAAATGTTTTACAAAGAAAATTGTGAATAAAATCTGAATATATTCACCTTAAAAGGTTAAACTTCCAACATGTCACATATCTACTCGACTCGAATATACGTAAACGAGTACGTATGCAAGACCAAACATTAACCCTCTCCATTCACTGCGTACTCACTACCGCGTTGGCTGTTGAGGACGACGACGTAACCAAACCATATCACCTAAGCCACCTCAAAAGGGATACGATACGAACGGTATAGTTGTCGTTCGCTAATAAAATAGGAAAGGGCCAGGTTCTGTGTACTCTAAAAGCCACATGAAAGAAGAATAGAAACTGTAAAGGAATTCCATTATCCCAGAGCTGCGAGCGAAGAGAAGAAAAGGAAAGATTAAGTCTGTCTGTCGCCGCCTTGCTCTTAATTTCCTTTCTTGGATCTCTCCCTTTGAAAGTAAAGACTTGCAAATCTTTTCTTCACCTCCCTGAGATTTTTCTTATATCTACTTCTACTACTTTCTTCTTTTTCTTTTGGGAAGCGGATTGCTTTGGAGCTCAACCGGAAGCCATTAAAGAGTATGTAACAAAAGCTTTAAGGTTTTACTATGCTACACCAACCTAACTCCGCAAGTTTACCTATGTAGGTATCTATGAGAGTTATATACCGAGTGAAGGCACATCATGAAGGCTTCATAATGACCATAATCGATATCGATTGAAATTCCTCTCATCACTTCCAGCAAGGCATAGCCATAGTCAAGCCATCGTGAGTTCTCGGATGAACTGAACAAAATAAAAAAAAATAAGAAAGAAAACGCACGTGACATGAAACTTAAGTAATTTTGTTCCACCGTTTCATCGTTTTTACACGATAGGTTTCAGTCTTCGTCTTCGTCCTCTTCTGATGCTCCCTGAGCGCTCACACTAATGATGTTTCACTGACATATGGCAATGACACGCCAAAAACAAATTTTAGCCTCATGAACTTTTACTGCAGGAAATCTAACATTTTGTTCTTTTGGTAAATAGTTTATTGAAATTAAAACAATTTGTCACCATAATATGTCACTTGATGGTTGTTGTTCTTACTTCTTAGTTCGTCCTGCTGAGAGGATATCTCTTGTCAACATAGAAAACTATGTTTTTTCAGGGTATTATTCCGTTTCGCTTTCTTTTACTAACAATTTGGTATTCTAGAGATAAGAATAAGAGGCTTACCTGTCATCGTAGACGAATCCAAAGTTGAGGGTGTTTATGTACAAAACAAAGGCTAACGCGCAGCAACCCAAGCTTGTGTAATCCATGCTGAAATAAGAAGAAAATAATGAATAAATTAAAAATTTAAGGGAATACAATTTATTTTTAAAAATAGTAATTTTTGAGTTGAAGAAAAAGGTACAAAAAACCTTCAAAAAAGATAATAATTTAAACTTAATCATTTTTTTGGGAGCTTTACAATTTAGTTTAAGTGCAAAATGTTTGCATTCAATCCTTTATTTTTATAATTCTAGTGATCGAAAAAATTAACTGAACAAAGAGTAAAAAAATAAACTTTAATAAGATTTGAGTAAATTAGTAGAAAATAGCAAAACTTGACAAAAAGAAAAAAGTAAATTATTTGCTAGAAACCTTTGATATGATTTGTAGTACATACTTGTGCACTCGTAGCACAAAAAGGCTTTAAAAAAAAATACTCTAAAACTTTTTATTCTAAGCTAAGAAAATCGTTTTTGAAAACACTGTTATTTGGTAGAAAAAACAAAACTGAAAATCAAAAGAAAATGCAGGTATTTTAAAAATGAAATCCTTTAGAAAAATGTTGATTTGACATATTCAAAAAATAAGATTTTAAAACGATTAGGGAATATCCGGATAGCAGCTTTCAAAACCATTGTCGGGTTATAAGTCTACATTTCAAAGAACTTCCTTTATATTCATAACTGTTTTTCTGCCATTACATGCATGCGTTAAGCACCGGTTTGTCCCGCATCATTGGAAAATTGGTGAAGTAATTGTCATACCAAAGCAAGGTAAACCACCTGCAGAAGTGACGGCTTACAGACCAATATCGCTTATACCAATTATTTCAAAAGTTTTTCAAAAACTGCTTCTGAAGAGACTTAGCAAAATCATAGAAGAAAGAAGGTTAATCCCAAACCATCAGTGTGGCTTTAGAAATAAACATTCCACGATAGACCAAGTTCATAGAATATCGGATATAATAGAAAAAGCATTAGAAGAAAAACAAGTATGTTCAGCTATTTTCTTAGATGTTTCTCAAGCTTTTGAATAGGTTTGGCATGAGGGACTTCGGTACAAACTGCAAAGGGATCTTCCCAGGCAGTACTTTGAAACATTAAAATCGTACATCTCAGACCGATTGTTTAGAGTAAGGTACGATCAAGAATACTCGGAACTGAAGAAAATAGAAGCCGGTGTACCACAAGGAAGTGTCCTAGGTCCTACTCTGTATTTACTATACACAAGGAATATTCCAGTTGAAAATCACACCATAATGGCTACTTTTGCAGATGATACCGCAATTTTGGTACCCGATAAATGTGTCTCTAAGGCAGCAGTAAAACTACAAAATGCCGGCCGTCGACACAGTGAGAGCTTGGACCGAAAAATGGCGTATCAAACTCAATGAAACAAAATCTTCACATATAAACTTTACAAATAAAAAGATAAACAATATTCCAATAATCATTAATAATCAAGCTGTACCTTACGCCAATACGGACAAAATACCTTGAAATGACTTTGGATGCAGAGCTTAAGTGAAAAGAGCACGTCAAAAAGAAAAGAGAAGAACTAAACTTGAAATATAGAAAAATGTACTGATTGCTTGGTAACAAATCTGATTTATCAATCCAAAACAAAATAATGCTGTATAATCAAGTACTAAAGCCTGTTTGGACCTATGGAATCAAATTATGGGGCTGTACAAAGAAAACAAATACCGAAATCATCCAAAAATTCCAAAACAAAGTCCTTCGTGGAATAGGAACCTTGGTACAAAAGAAATACCGATCTACACCGTGACTTACAAATAGAAATGGTTACAGAAGTTGTTAAATAATACGCTGTAACGCACAACCAGAGACTGCAAAGTCATAGTAATTCTGAAATGGAGTCCGTCTTGAATATAAGAAACCATGTTCGGAGATTAAGAAGAACCAAGCCTCATGAGCTCATGGTCTAAAAAAAACAAGGGAAAGTATTAAAAGTTTTAACTTCCCCCAAAGTGATTGTACAAAATTAAGAAAGAAAAATCGGAAGTCGATCCTTCAAGATTGGCCCTGATGAAGAGGTCGTTTTAGTGGTTAGGAGTCCCACACTACTTGGTGTTGAATACTGCCAAGTGTCTTTTGAAGATTACCTCCTGTCAAAAAAAAAAAACAACTGTTTCTTGCAGAAATTTCAAAAACTTCCGATTTGTTTTGAACGAACTTGAGAAATTTTTAGTAAAACTCAAATTTAGGAACATAAGTCGCAAATTGATTGTGGCTTTACTTTTATGAACACAACTGTTGCCATTCTCACGCTCATTTCAAATTACAATTGGCCACAGACTTAAGCCTCAAAACGTCTAAACTGCATCTCTAAAAGTAGTTAATTATAGAAGTTCAATGGGGCGTATACGCAACTTTTTTATTAATTACATTTCTTTTTTGAATTAATAATGTTCTCTTACTGATGCTTGTGCACACATTTTTAGCTTTCACTTTAAAAACTTCTACTTTTTGTTTGTCTAGCTACTTTTTGTTAAACAAGCACAATAATAAGATTTATTTTTAAATACAAAAATAAAACATTTTTATTAAAAATTTATATCAGTCAATTTCTAAAATTAAATTGTTATTATTTTTATTTTATTATAATTAATTTTGTTCGATACTTTGAGGACATATGTGTTTTCCCGAAATATTGAGAATTCGATATACAAATATTTTCGACTTACCTCATGCCACAACCGCCACGCCGCACCGCTGCCGCTGCCAAACAAAAGTCTGATTGAGCAATCTAATAAAACTATAATTATTAATTATTTTTCTAACATCCGTGATTGAACCTTAATTAGTATGAGAAGGTCCGAAGAATTGCTCTTCAATACCAACTCCTAACTCAACTCAAGGGCTATTATTGATAATTACAGTAATAGAAATGATTTATGGCCGCCGGACTAATTCCCCAATATCTTGCAATTATTCCTCCCTCACAAAAAAAAGGCTTGAAATGTTTTTTGTCAGTTTTGCTTTGTCATTACCAACTATTTCCAGTGTTTTATCGCCCTCTCTTCATTGTGATAATCAATCATAGTCCCCAACGATGATACAAAAAAGGGATTTGAAAAGGGGTGGAAAGGGTGAGGGAAGGGCGCATTCATAAGCATATAAAGAACGACGTGTCTAGCGCCTTGAGTATACACAGTTTATGTATATAGTGGCTTGAAGTTATCCTTTTTAATTCGACAAAATTGCTATATTCTTAGCACACAATCTCATTGAGACACATTTCCTTTAGGGATGACTTCATTATCATTTATAAATATTTATCAAGGATATTGATTTTCAATATACCATATACAACATACACATGGCAGCAACCCCATCATGATTTTCGAAAAATAATAGCGACTACGGGGGTGTAAGGCGGCAGCGGCGGCGGTGGCGGGCAGAGTTATGATGGGTTGTATAGTATTGAATAGGGTTGGAAATTGGGGGTTTGTCTTTTACATACATACCAAAAGCATATATTATAGTCTCTAAATTCACATTATATAAAGGCCCTACATTACCTTTCCTGAGAAAGGTATGCAATTTTGTTTCTGTTGATGAATATTTAGATTCCGTTAGGGGTTTGAATTTACATAGAAAAACATTTTAAAATAAAATACGACAATCTTTTTGGAAATATATAGGAAAACAATTGGAAGTAGGACAAAGGCAGGCACATACGAACCGTACATATATTTGTTGGATAGGATATATGTTCTGGGGCCATATGCCGTCTGACCAAATTGCCTGTTTTGCCGGTTAAAGATTTTTTTACTGGCGATTGGTGCCAAATTGAATGGAAAATGTAAACATATTTTCCTCTGGCAGCCACCACCCCAAAGAAATTAAAATTAAGTGTTTCCACTTAAGAAGGTCAGCAGGCGCCTCAGACAAAATAAAAGAAGAACACAAAATAAAATACAAAATATTGAAAAATGAGTCAACATTTTTGTTACCTATAGGTAGACTCTGGCTTCTGGGTGTAGGCTGTTTTGTTATGTTCTGTTCTGTTACTGCTGTGCCATTTAGCCAATAACAAGGTTTTCACTTTTTTTTGTGTTGTTTTGTTTCAGAGCTAAGGCTTACAAAACTTTGTGGCTTTTTGTTCATAAACTTTTGGTTTCCTTCCACTCCAACAACCGACACAGGAAACCTTTATGGAAGTGACATCATTTTACAAGTCATCTTTTATTTGTTTCGAGGGGTTGTTTTGGGGGGTGAACAAAAAATATAATAATATAAAAGATATCGTTCAATAAATCAATCATCGAAGCAGGCAGACTTTTGCTAAGGGAAGTTGTTTTTTTTTTTTAATAAATTTAAAGTTTATATCAACTTTTAGGTTTGACAGATGGCAGGAAATTGGAAGGGATGAAAGTAGGTTTCCTTTAAAGAACACCATTTTTTTTTTGTATTTATTAAAAGAACAGTCGTTTTGGGAAATGTGTCTAGCTAATCATAAAGGGAGGATTTTTTTTGTGACTTAAAAATAAAAACCATGACTTTGTTAACCCCTATAATAAAAAAAATTCTGAGTTTTCAGATATTGTAACTAAAAAATAAGGAAGAAGTAATTCATGTTTTAAAATATTGATTTTGTTGAAATTCTGAAGAAAATGAAATCGAAGATTAGTTTCAAATAGGGTAAGCTACAAAATGAATACAAAACTAACTAAAATTGTGGACGGAAAACATGATTCTTCTCTCTTTAATAATCTTTTTAAAAACCTCTCATTACTCCCGAAAGATAAAGAACTTTTAAAACAACTTTTGACAGTCTTCATAATATCAGAACACCATTTTATGTATGTACATTTGTTTTCTTCAAAAATTTAGGAAGAGCCCCAAATATTTGGAATACGAGCTGCGATCTGCTATAAGTCACATTTCTGAATTAAAAATTTACTTTTGTAAAACAATAAATAAATAGAACATTGTCAAAAGCTTTTCATAGCTTCTATATGCATGAATAATGATTGGTATCGATAAGAAAAGGAAAACAATTATCCATCCCCACATACCAAAGCAGCAGATGTTGTTCTTCGAACATACCTACCTGCCCCTCTCTTTTGAAATTAAATCAAACGCTTCTTGTCAAACTTAACCATCCAAGTGTCAAACAATTTTATATTTTGGTATGACGTCTAATTTTGTGCACATTAAATATTCAAATCTTAACAACCAATTTTTGAGCTCCCGACGTTTATGAAATTTCCATGCAAATTAACAACAAATCTCTATCTCTCTCATGTCCTGACAGCAAGTGCCAGCAACCAATTTCCCTTTTTTGTTCCTGAAAATATATTACAACAGCAGCAGCAGCAACAGCAGAAGTTGACTATACGAGGATACATAAACAGAGGAGAGGGAGCTAGAGCTGAATTCGAAGCAGGCAAAACATAGAATTTCTAATTATTCACCTAAAATAACGGCAGGGAAAATAAAGCTAGCGGCATACTTTTTCCCTTTATATAACTAATACAACCACCCATATAACCACACCGACCATGCCACCGCGCCTCATCCTGCCGCGCAGCCCATCCTGCGCCCTCAACTTCACGCAAATAAGGGTTTCACGACCGCACAAACATCCCACTGTTGCCAACATCACCCCCCTCACCCCCTGTTCACTCATTGTAAACAATTCAGCCCCAAAAACAACGGGTAAACACCACAGGAATCACCTTTAAAAATTGTAACATTTAATTTGTGTTTTCGCCCATTCTATCCACCTTCTCTCTCTTTAACAACAACAAAAAAGAAAAAAGTCTAAAGTTTCTACAAAAAGATACAAAAAAGGAAGTTGAAAAATTTCCGTTATAAGGTCACGGGGGACTATCTTCCTTGCAATGTGCACAATGGGACGGATGATAGTACTGGTGAAAAATGTTGCAGCACTCATTTACTTTTCCGCAAGTCAGCACATTGAAACTTCCTTGAAAAAAAAACTCAGGAAATTACAACAAAAAGAAAACACCTTCACTTCGCCCATTATTTGTGGTCTTGATTTTGACATCCCCAATGCAAATTGGGACACTTTTTTCCTTAGCTTCAGCAACTTTCTTTTTTCTTCTTTAATTGCGATTCATTTACGAGTCCTCTGATGGCACCAATAAAAGCAGTCGCGATCCTTCCTAAGACTCACTTCTAAAGCAAAGTTTTCCCTCGCAAACGAGTTTCAAAGAAGTTCGAGGAAAAAATCCATAAGCTCAAACTTCTGTCTTCCCGCAGCCAACCCCATCCTTCAAAGGAAATTGACAAAAAATGCAAATGAAGCAGGAAAAGGTACAAACACGAATGCGAACGAACCCTTCCAGGACTCGGTCAGCTCTTCAACATAGATAACTTCAGATTCAATTTGCCAAGTTGTTGCCGAAGCGCATGGATTGACCAATATGTCCCCCAACCCCACGCTAAGTTGTGGTGGGAAGCTAGAACCAGTTGAAAGTTTTATACTTTGTGGTGCAACAGTTGAAGAAAACTTGCTCAGCAATTTATTCGCACTTAATACCAATAGTGTGAGTCCGTTACTATATCAAATCCATATAGCAATTGGAAAATCACTACAAGGCTCACCACAGTCAGACAGAAAGACAGACGAAGAAATGGATTTTTACGCGTGGAATTAATTTATTTTGTGCAACAATGCCCACCGACCGCTTCACTGGCTGTCAAACTGACAAGTGAAGGCTTAAAGCAATATAACGTGTTTCGTATCTTTTCAACACTTTTAAACATCACCTTCAACAATAAGTTATAACGATGTTCCCTGTTTTTGTTTTTGTATTTTATTGTTGTTGATTTAAGGCATACTCGACGACTTTTACCTTAACAGGCAGGTATACTTTTAGTCAGAAATACCATTTTTCAACCTGTCGCATCACACAGCTAATGTCCTGTCCATGTGCCATCAGTTTATTTGTGCGGGATTCAGTTTCGTGCATACGTTCATTTTGTTGTCGTGACATTTAATGTCTCACATTGGAAATTAATTTAATGTGACATCTTGACACGGAGTGGACAATGTTCTTTTTCATGACCTCGCCTTTGTAAAACCAAAACCATGTTTTTATTTTGACTTTATTTTTTATTTTTTGCAAAATTAATGAGCGTTTTGCGTTGAGTCTTTAATTGGCACAACTTTGTCTAATTCAATGCGAAATTTGGCTGTCCCTAAAATTTGAGTAATATTTAGAAGAAAGGAACTTTTCAAGGACTTTAAGAACATTCTTTTCATGACATTAAGAGCTTCGTTTACATAAAGTAGAAGTTTTGTAAAAAGACATTTTTCAACCGAAAATACAGTTTCTGAATATTAGACCAATATTTTAACATATCAAGAAGTTTTGTTAACAGATTTTGGCTTTAAAGTGTTTTTCTTTCAATGATAAAAAAGACTGATTCAACAATATCTTGAGAAAAGTTAAGCAAATTTAAGCACCTACATTTTTGAAGTAGTTTTGAAACGTAAACTGCTGTTTCAAGCCATCTACTCTTCGGGGTTGATAAAATGATAAACTCTATGGTATGTTTATCGTATCTTAATTCCTTTCGATTTTTTTGTGCAAGGATTTTTAAATATTTAAAAAAAAAACATATTAGGTGGTGCAACAGTCTGTTAAGAACTAAGGCCTAGTGACTAACAACTCTCAAACATTCCTGTATGCGAGTAATGCTGCCAGTTATAAAGACGGCCTACAATTTTAAGCCGAATCCGAATGGCTCATTAGAGAAAGCGCTTTTCATGACAAGAATTACTCTTGGAGAATTTGTACAATTCCTCGCAAGAGGCAGTACCCGTAAACAAAAAATTAAGACGGCACAGACAGACATCAAACGCAAGACCTCTGGCATGACAGTCCAAAGCAATTACCATCGCGTGACGGGTATTATTAAATATTTGGATGACGAAAATTGTAAAGTGATGCACTTGATATATAAATATAAGCGGAAGTTTCCAATAAGAAGATTTATTTGTAAAAGCCCACTATTTGGGCAGTAGTCACTTTTGAAGCTGTCATCTTTTGACAATTGACAAGTAAAAATTAAGCCATTTCTTCAACAACGAAAATTGTTACACCTTGCTACAAATATGATGACAAATTTGGAAGTTACAGTTCGCAGTTTTTCAAGAAAAGTTTCCTGACCGTGTTATTTCTTGAATAGGTGATTAATACCTATAGACATTTTTTGTCAGCCTCTTGATAAATAAAGTCAATTGGAATGCTCCAAAATATATTTAAAACCTTAGAGATGAAACTCGTATAAAGCTATTGAAGACATACCTTCTCAAATTTGCAAATAAGTCGTGAACAAAATTTCGTGAAAAGGATATAATGCTGGAACTCTAGCCATTGTGGCAATTTGACTGATTTAGTTCTTCATTGAGAAAGACAAATCTTTCTTTTAACAACGAAATAAACATCTATTGATTTCTCTTAAAATATTTAAGTTTTTAATTAAAAACAAAATGAAACCTCTAATTGGAAAATGCAATAAGTACGATTAATTCCACTAACATGAAATGAAAACAACAATAAAAGATTTTTGTAAGAACACAAATTCTAATTTTTCAATTTATCCACAAACAAGAAAACACATTGCTTTTTAATTAAATATCAAAGAACATCATAGATTCCAAACTTCATAAAATCATTAGAGTAGTTCTATATATTCGAGTATATGCAATTTTTTGATTTGTTCTACTTTGTGGTCAAAACAAAAATTCTCAATCTATTTTCCAATATGAAAACGACAAAATGATAGTGACCCATTTACCCCATCAACAACCCTTTAATGCTCGTATTCCCTGAAAAGAATCTCAACCTCTTTCTATCTGAGTTTCTGAGTCGATGTAATGAAAACAAATCTTCTGTCAAAAAGCAAATGAAAAATCTCTGCTCCATTTTTACATTCAATGAAACTACTGCTGCTGTAAGAAAATAAAACTAGTACCAACTCTTTTGCGATGTTCACATACCAACCTAAGAAAAAAAAACTGAGAAAAGTTCTTTTCAGAGTCGATATTAGTGCGGTTAGAATAGGTATAGGAGGTACTGCTGCTTTCAACTAGCTGGGTCTTTTCAGAAGATACAACCATGAATTCCAATATTCTCATTTTTGAGTAAAGGACCACACATGATGGGAAAAAAGTAACAAGAAACTCAAAAGAAAAACCGACAACGAAATTCAAAAACCTAATTGAACTTCAAACATATGAATGGGTGAATAGAAAAAGGGGGGAGGATACAAGTGAAAGGAAAAAATGCATACAATATATTGGATGCATATTTCGATCATTACATTTTCCAATTTTACAGTAGATACTCTCAAAAATTCAAGGAACGTTTGTACAACAACTCCTACGTACGTACGTCGTACATTTCTAGTCTAAGACTGACCCTTATTGAGGTTTTTGTGGAAGTAAAACTTTTAACCGGAAAGCTTCAGTTAGCCGCACTTGAATGGCTTAATTCGAATTTGTTTTGGGCCAAATAAATCGAAATAAACGATTGAAATCGTATATAATCACAATTGTGCAAACCAAAGCAATTTTCTTCAATACCACCTCGCCTCCTGGGACAAGGATGGAAACATGGACAGGACAGGATAGAGAACATCCAAGCCTCCTCTGTTAATTGTCCGATTCAACCTTCTCCTCCGTCTCAACGGTGCCTGGTGCTCACAAGTCAAACAATATCATTCAACTGAACACTAATCAGTGATTTTTTGTTAAACTGAAAAACATCGCCACCACCACGTCTACTGTCTGTACTGATGGTTCGTCTGTCATTCCAGACTGTCCAGTGTTCAATTCAGTTCATTCAGAAGCCAGGATGTTGGTTTGAGTTCCCTATGTATAAATACTCGTATAGCTAGGATCTATAGGTATATCTCTGCACCATGACACAATACTTGCCATGGAATCTTTTATTCTATTCACATCGGAACATGTAATTCGGATGTAAGGTTTTACATTTCCATGTCATGTGTAGTATAATGTTGAATTGTTGACTTTGTTAGAGTGAATACTTGTGTCAGATGTTTTACATAAATGAAGGTTATTGAGGTGCAAAGAGAGAGAGAGAGGGAGTTTTCAGTTGCATTTTCATACACAGGAAAGATGGGATGTCCTTAATTTAAGTTTTAAACGAACAAATATGGATAAATATATTTAAAAAAAAGATTGTTAATACAAACAGTTGGTTTCAGTCTGTGAAACAAGCTAATTTACACTTAAAGAGAAAAGGGGTTTGAATTTTTTCCCAATTGTACACTAGGGCGTATGCGTATTTTTTTATGAATAAATCAAACTAAACTACACATCAAAGTATACTTGCAAATAATGTCTCTTCTCGGACACAACATTTAGAAAAAACACATAATTGTCAAGGCTGACATAAAAAACTGTTTATCTGAGAATCTTAGGTCCAACCCCTCAATATACAAGATTTTAATTTTCCCACAATTGTTGAATTTATAAAAATAAAACAATCAAACCTTACTTTTCTAATTAAAGATGATAGATTTTCGATTTGTTCTCAATCATATACTTGGGCTCATACGTACTTTTTTTAATTTTCTCATTATAAACTTTCTTTTAGAACTTCATAGGTTCTTCGTTTAAGGGAAAAAATATACTTATTTGCAAGCAATTTTCTGGTTGGTAATTCACAGTTCAATCAAAATAGCAATTTAACACTTTTCAGAAACATTATTCTGTACAAATGGTTTCTTCTTTAAGGGCCTCATTAATAATATCATTAGCATTACATTATTCAACCGTAATCAAATCAGCTCAAAGTCAAAAAACCAAAATAATTTGAATTAGTAATACTCCCATATAATATCATTCCCCACTCAAAAAGCCTCAACACGAAAAAATAAACAATAAATTAATCATCATGTTTAAATTCCCTTTAAGTAAAACACAAATTTAGAGAACACAAGATCATGAAATATACTTTCTTTTTGATGTATATACATATTTATGTATATTGTAGATATATGTTTATAGAAATACATCAGAAGACTCGAACTTAGATACACATAACGTGATTGCTGCATATATGGACAATATTACGAAAGGTAGGCAAACAACCTGCAGCCCCAATTAATTTCCTTTGAATATGTAAATTAATGAAAACGACAATATTTTCCCAAAGCAAGCATTCTAATGGTTGGCTGAGAGTGAAATCAAAGTGAATTACATTTCCATCCCCCACTGATATATTGGTATACGAAACAATGTCACATTTTGCCAGGCTATCTTTGTGAATAAGAGAGACCGGTCCCGGGAGCGGGACATAAAGCAAGAAGAGACACACCACTTTCCAGTTCATGATTCCAGTACTATGCGAGGTATATACCATCAGCACACGGAACTTGCTATCAACAGCTAAAGTGATGGTAGGTAGGTACGAGGAGTACTGAAGGTAAGCTACTCGTCCTTTTTGGATACTAAAAACAGGAGGCAAAGACTACTCCATCACATCAACGTGTTTGCCCCATGTTTGTTTTAAGGATTCACTGATTCAATTTCGCCGAATATACGTTCCACACATGCGGTGGGGCGGAGTACGTATCATTCTCGTAAAGACTACATACCCAGGACGTGTGCTCTGCTGTGTGCTGTTAGCTGCGAGCTGGTGGCTGCAGTCAGTTTCTCGACAGCCGACAAGCAGCCAACAGTATTACCAATCACGTTCAGCAAATAATGCAGCAAACATATTTCGCCAAAAAGCAAATAAATTTGGCTTTCATTTTAAATTAAAAGCAACCATTTTGTCCCCACCAAAAAGCCCTCGTACCCGGTTGAGAGTAAACAAAGCTCCATTCAGAGCAGCGTTACCCTTGCTCTTACCATCATCATCCTCATCACCATCATCGCCATCATCGTCGACGTTGTCGTCGCTCGTTGTCATAACACAAGCAGCACGAAGAGGGGTTTATAGAAAAGGTATCGCTTAACAAACTTTGTAACTGTAACCTGCAATACACTAGCGTATAGCAATTTGTGTAATAACAGCGGACGCGATCGGGGCAGGAAATGCGAAAGCAAATAAAACTACCCAAACGACGTCGACGAGCGACGCAACCGTCAACTCATCTCATCTGGTGAGGGAACCCAAAACCCATAGCAGAACCATGCTTGGGAATTTAGGACTTGTAAATTGCTCAAGGACTGGGATCATTTACTCATAGCACACATAAGCGGCGTTCATCAAACCCAGCTTTGGTGTGTTAAAAACACAGGGGGCACACAAGGTGGGTGTGTGTTAAGGACGAAAAATCAATACTGCCACAGAGCCAAGAGAAATCACAAGATTTTTAATAAAAACGAATTATTTGCACTTAGGGACTTTATTCTAAAAACCAGAGCAGCGTTGTTATACGAACGAACAATCAAAATTCAACTATTACAATATGTTACCATTACATATTTTAATAAATATTTAATTAAACATTAATTTTGTATATAAAATAAATAAATAAAATTTGTAACTTGGAAAATGGTAATGTGCTTTTATTAAAAACGCTACATCTGAACACGCCTTAGTAGTAACAGTTCTTGAAGAAATGTAAATCAAACAAACCTAAATCTGGAGAACCGATCAATTTATTTGAAATGTTAGAAACTTTGAAGGCATACGGATTTAAAAAATTTTTTGATTTTAATTTTAGTTAAAGGTTATGAGATTTTTCTTAGCACACACTCAAAGGGGATTGTTTAGCATCTATATGCCAGAAATAAAGTTTGAGGATTTGGAAAAAGGGAACATTTTAGAAAGGTGCTGGCACAGTTCACTGGTTTTGAATTCTTGAATATTGTACTGGCATTTAAAAACAGGCTACATTCGCCTTGTACGGCTAAGGAACAAATATCTGGAATTTGGGATCAAGGGTTAAATGATGATAAATATTTTTAGAAGCTAAATTATAAGGGTTTAACTGTTTAACGATAAAAAAGAAAGGTAAGAAAGTGGCGTAAATGACTCAATAAAACTACTGTTACTGGTATTTTTAATAGCTCGATGCTAAAATGTTTAATATAAGGAAAATCACTTGTTTTACTAGATTGGGCTTGAAGTTTTACTAACTCTTTTGACACGAACCATCTGTTGTGTTTATACATTTTTTAGCACTAAAAAATCGAGATATCACTAAAAATTCAAGAAATACCGTTATTTTTCTTTTTTCCTTCTTCTCGAAAAAATACTAATTAATGTTTAAATATTTTCTGAAACATGATTTTTAACCGCAAAAGCAATTTCGTCCAACCACGTCGGTCGTGCAACTTATTTCGTTTTCTTTTGACTTCATATTCTCAAGAAAGTCCTGATTTAATCAAATGTTGTTGCGATGATGAAAAACAAATACCTCTTCTACTTTCTTTCATATGGATATGTCTTGCATAAAGCTTGATTCAAATCAGCACTTTACCATGGCATGGAAATTGCCCCAAAGAGGAAGCAGGTGCAATAACCTGAAAGTGTCACGGCAACAGCAGCAAGTACCTCTCCTGCATTCACATGCCTTATAACCATACATAACGTTCAAGCCTCTTTGAGGTGGCGGAAGATTAAATCAGCAACTCAAACGAGAAAAGAACTCATTCAACATGCAAACATAATCTTCACAAAGAAAAAAAAATTAACAATAAGCTTTTTGAGACAAATTGTTAAAAACTAATAGCCACAAATTGCTACGGTCTAAATGGATCACCTAAAGTTTATCCCATATTGACACTGAAATTGATTGCTAAATTTGCCAGCGTGGCAATTTTCATATAAGATAAATCCTTATCCTCTGCATATTATAATCGACTGGCACTGGATGTCAGCCCCTTACGCCTTAAGAACGATGGAGCTGGATATGGAGTTGAAGCAAAGACTTTCATTTAGACAAGACTCTCGTAAAGTGAAAAGTCAAAAAGGATGTCCAAAAACCTACTCTCACAGCTTAAACGTCCATTAGTCTGCAGCGTAAGGACAATTTTAGACTAAAGCTTCTCATCATTATCTCTACGAAGATGGCAAAGCCAAAGCCACTAAGGCCATAAGCTCATTAAAACATTTCAACATTTCCGCTCAGTAGGTATCGAAAGCCTTCGTCCTTTCCCTACATTAAAGTTCTCGTACTCGTAGAGGTATAGTATAGGGTGACATCGCATCGCATCGTTGGAGGCAGAATGATGAGCGCCTCCTTTGGCATTAGATTCTGTTGGTTTGGTTATATCAGCGCGAGTCTGGGTGGTTTTATATAGGAGCAGCGGGGTGGTACACGAAATGGGTTTAAAATAACTTTCTAAAATTTTCGCTTCAATAATTTCAAGATTGTGTTGTTGGGGGGTGGGAACCGGGAAATGGAGTGTTGCGATGGAAGGGGGGTTATTTTCAAACTACGGATAAATTCCGCTGTGGATGACGGTGATGGAGTAAATAATGGTCTCAGTAGCAATAAGGAGTTGAAAGTTCGATAAGGCTTTAGTGCGGAAGGTATTTCCTCTTTCTGACTATTGGTGTGTATAGCAGTTTAGATCTGTAAAATTGTAAAACTGCTCTCAGAAATGGGAAATAAATTGAAAATCTTGATGTCTCTCTTTTCACTTCTCCGCACCACTTCATAGAATTTCAAAAAAGGAAAAGTTAGTAGAATATTGATACCTTCTGGAGGGAAGTAATGAGCTATGATGTTAAAGTAAAACTGAAAGAACCAAGTGATATTTAGTTTACGAACACATACCTAATATTAATAGGAATGTAATGAACCGTTATGTTTATTTTATTTCTATTATTCCTACGACATGTGTTTTTGATATTTTAAATAATATGTGCCTACTCAAGAGTCCTTGTAAAAACACAACTTTTGTTTATGTTATGTTGTGTTTTAGGTTATTTTTAAAAGTAAAAAAATATAAGAATCTAATTATTCAAATTTAGCATTTTAATTTCAATACATTTTCAATTTTCGGTTAACTGGAAAAGGAAAATTTGTTTCTTAGAAAAAGGGAAAACAATATGTTCTGCTGATAGTTACCTCAATGAACTAGTTTTATTTAAAAACACTTGTGTAACATTTCCATTCAATTAGTTTCAAAACTCAAAATTAGTTTGATTTAGAATAGTTTCATTGCCTAGTCAAAAAATCAAAAAATGGAGTTTTTCTTGCTTAACTTCACACTGAGGATTATAACTGTGCAAAAAAAGCAAAAGCTTGATTTAAGCCTTTTTTGTAGTTTTCAAGAAAGTTAATAGTTTCAATTTTAGGTAACGAGAAATGTCAAGCTACATACATACGACAATATCAAATGAAAACGGTAGTGGTCGTTGGCCGGTGAATGTTCCCAAACAGTGGCCAAGGCGGGATTGACAGCCAGGAAGGTTTAGCTGTGTGTTTGCTGGAATTGGAAAGGAATCATTCACTATGAGCTAACGCTTTATTCTACCATCTACTACAGACAACTGGACCGCTTGAAGCAGGCGATCGACCAGAAGCGTCCAGAATTGGCCAACAGGAAGGTTGTAGTGTTCCAGAAGGACACGCCAGACCACAAACTTCGTGGATAACTCGTCACGGGAGATCGGACGGGAGGTTTATTTTACAATAAATTATAGCTTTTAAGATGTTTCAGTTAAGTTTAAGTTTTTTTTAAAGATTTTTTAACGTGGATGAGAGCGAAGTCTAGTTTTTGGACAGACTATACAAAAACAGAAAAAAAGGCTAGTCTCTATTAAGTCGACTTAACCGTTGATCCCTTTTTTAATAATACTATCAAAAAAATGAGGCTGATATGATATCACAATGTTAATGCGTTTTGGTTTAAGGAACTTGGAATCCTCCATTTTAGCCAGAAGAAGGCATACTTAGTGAAATTCTTTTGAAATTCCTCCATTCTATCACTTAATTATTATAATAAGGATTTCAGACTACGCTGCAATACTACACAATCGACCTTACTAAAGTATTAGATAGTGATTTTATGATATATATAAGCATTTTATTGGCTTTATTTACCATATAGTCATAGTGAAGTAAATATGACAAGTTGGTATCCAAGATAACCCCTAGGTCTTTCTTTTTTGTCACTCTTTCTAACTTCATGTGATTGATACCATAATCGAACAAAACTGGCTTCTAATTCCTGAAACACGACAACACTTGACACATTGAAATATTAAGAAGAAAGTGATTTCGTTTACACCAGTTATTCAATCTTGCTAGATCTGTCAAAAGCAGATAATAATCAGATTTACAGCTTATTTTACCATAAATTTTGAAGTCATCCGCAAAAAGAAGAGAACTTGAATCATTGAAAATATTAGGAATGTCGTCAACAAAAAACGTAATTTACCTAAGTGGCTTCCTTATGGAACCCCTGATAAAACAGTGATGTTGTATGAGCGAGCAACCAACTTTAACTTTTTGGATCCTTCATGATAAATAAGATTAAGTCACTTCAATAAAAAAGAGTGAATACCTAAGGAAGATAATTTATGGAGCAGTGCATTATGATTTATTCTATCGAATGTTTTCGTAAAGTCTGTGAAAATAATATCAGTTTGGCACGTCTTTTCCATATTTGATATTATGTCACGATCATGAGTTGAAACAAATCTGAAAGTTTGTTACAAAAGAGTTTGTTGAATAATTTTGGTAATGCAGAAAGTTTACATATTGGTCTATCATTTGATTTCTTTTCTCTTTTCCGATTTAAAAATTGGAGACAAAAATTAAATTGTGTATACGATAACGATTGTTTTTTAATATTTTATCTTTGGTGTTTAAGCGATTGAAAGTTAAATAAAATATATTGTATATATGTATATGTTTATATCACATTTTAAGAGGGGGTAAATATCTATACCGCCGGGAGGAACTCCTGACTAAAAGACTAAAACTAATATAAATATTCTTGCCGCCTGCTCTTAAACAAAAAATTCTTGAACGGGATTGGTAGCCGAGAGGACTTATCATTATCAATATCGAGACGGAGTCTTCTTATAAATAAAGTAAAAGAAGAAGTTATTTGCTAAAATAGATCTTGGGCTTTATTTATTTAGTATAATCCAATTTTTATATACTTTACACCAATTTAGTTCTTCTATTAGTAAAGTTTCTTAGAGAAACTAAGTGTGAATTCTATAAAAATGATAGGAAACCTTTTCATTAAATAAAATTTAAAATAATATAATGTAAAACTCCAGTAGTTTACTATGAAACAAGGTATATTTTAAGGGGCTGAACTTGAAATAGAAAACTAGGTATAATTTTAGGAGTTAAGTATATATTTAGTATATACAGTTATTGTATTTATAATCTGAAGTATAATTTTAAGAAAAATTATTATTATATAAACATTATAAAACTGCTTGGTTACAACATTATTTATTATTATTTTATTGAATGTATCAATTTGTAGTCTCAGTATGGTTTCCTATATAAGTGATGAATTAACTACGTGAGGAACGAACCCATATTCTTTTGTATCAAAGTTAATCTAGAAGATTACATTTTTTGAAGTTATTATTTTAACAAATTTTAGATACATGGTCAAAGAAAAAAAGTATCCTGAACGTATTGCAATCGAGCTTACAACTTTTGATATAGCTTCTTGAGCCCTTGAAACTTAAAGAAATGTCAAAATCTTTAAGTTGAGTGTTAATGTCATTAAATTTTGGTGTTCTTATTTGTTTACAAAATTTTAATTGAACATTTAACATAACACAATTAGAATTCCAAAAAATAAATAAAATCCATTCGATTTGATCTACAGAGATGTCAATGACACTCATAACATAATTACAAAATATTTAACTTTATATTTACTCCAATTAGTAACATGTGTATTATGTCACATCGTAAATGACTAAAAATTGGTATTTCTATAATTTCATATTCTTCGAAATCCCAAAAGAACAAACAGAAAGAACCCTTAGAATTTTAAATCTGTAAAACAAATCCTCGTTTAGGCAAGATTGTAGTTAATACCTAAACCTATAAATATTGAAGTTGTTTTTTGTTCTTCAATATCCACATCAATTAAGTTCCACATTGCTTGGCTATAACTAATCGATGTAAAGTACATGCAATAGGTACATATTTATCTATAGATAGTCCAATTTTATTATTTCATCAAAGTTTGAACTTATTATGAATTTCTCATAACCCCCCCCCCCCACTCGTCTTTCTACAATTATTATTATTATAATTTTGGTATCACAACATAAATAAACATTCCACCAAAAACTCAAAGTAATTAACTGTTGAATAAATAATCAATAACATCACGGCACAGACAAATACCACTTAGTGAAATTGCGTGAAAGAGCCCAACTAATTGTTGACGTTCTATGATGATGGAATTTAACTTAACTGTGCGATAACTCGTAGGTACAATGCGATCCGGATGACGTGAGGTGAGGTAAGGTGACTTTTTGAAAAATCAAATGTCAACAATTTTTGACACTTTAATTATACCTATCTGCTCCAAGTTTCATCTATACGAATAGGGTGAGTTTTTCAAAACATGTATAGCCTTTATTTTTAACCCCCGTCCACCATCATCATCAGCCATTTTGAATTATGTCATCGAAAATTATAATAAACAAATTGACAATTGTCGTGTCAGGTAATGATGACTACGTCGATAACAGAGGAGTAGAACACTGACAAAACACGACCCCTTCAATTACAATTTTATAGCTTCAAAAAAAAGTCGTCTTTGTTTCCATTTTAATTATAATGATGACATAACATGCGTAATGCGTACACCAATTATTTTAAAAACCCGCGTACAGCTAGAAAATGAAAAGAAACAATATTTTCGAAAAAATAACGACCCTCAACTTGAGTTTTTGCTTTGTCCATGATTATGTAATATTTATTTGCCCACTTTTATTTCTCTATCAATTTGTTTTTTTGTTTTAAATAAAATAAAAGACCATTAAAAAACTACAACAATATCCTCTTGAACCCATCGCATCGTCATCATGTGCAGAGCATATATTTTAAATGAACTCAATATATTTGTATGAATTTTATAGGATGATGTTGTTCTTGTTAGGCTCTTGCCAATTTATTCTCAACTATATGTGTACGTGCATCGTAATTAACCACTTGAAATCTATAATTGAACTGTTGCGCCAATCATACCCAACCACTAATTAGTTCATATTCCCTCTTCCACTCGAGACCACATTTGAGAGCATCACCATTTCAGGAGTGCAGTGTGGTGGAATCTCCGATATAATTGAACGGCAGATCCTTCTCTAAATACTATACATCGTCGTCGTAGTCGTCGTCGTCGTCCTGGCTCGTCCTTTTGGTTAACATGATGAAGGAAAACCCGATCAATCGTACATTTCGTTCCATTGAAACGAATGCAAGCATGAACACATTCAAGTGACGATGGCAGGATTGCTGAATGGAATCAGAATCAGACTCTGAATCCGAGAAGAGGCAACCACCTTGGAGCTGTTATGTATAGCTGCTGTGGGCTGTGTGATGTGGGTTACGACTGGTTGCAGGCCCAGAGACTGGGAATTCGATTGAAACTAATTATGAAGCAAAAACCGCCCATACTTTGCCTACCCAGACCTACGTTGCGCGATGTCATCATATATAAATATATATGTAGGTACACCAAACCAACACTCCCCCGCCATCATATCACCACCATAAGCAAACCAGCTCCAAAGGCTTTTAAGAAGTCCTTGTTACTTTTCATTATTTGAATTGGAGCAAACCGGCGAACACGCAAGGATGACTTTCGTCATCGTGTCGTCTCTCTCATCATATTTCTTGCTGTAACTGCTATTATGCCACCTGAGTACAACCCACCACCTCATTGATTTGCATATCCCCTTGAGCTTGAACACTGAACATTGAACATTGAACACAGCCCGCGAACACAGAAGTAACTAATTAGCGGTGAAAAGGGCAATTTTATCGTTTGGGTCGTCAACGTAAAATAAGCCCTAGTGATTTACAAAATGAATTCCGGAAATCATCACGTTCCACCCCGTTTTTCAAAATGAAAACTTTTCCGATGTGTGTTTCAGAGTGACAGTGCCAGCGTCAATTCGCTACGCTATACCAATTACGCAAACCCAATCCAATTAGACGATGAATAAACATAACAAAAACGGTGAAGTTATCATTATATTATTTCATAAATAGGGGCTGGTTGGGTTTGATAGGGCTGATTTGACGGATGACGCAGGAGGACGAAGGTTAAATTTCATACTTTGCTCATTAAACGTGCTTGACAACAGGTGCTCAGGAGATCACTTCAAAATTTTACCTTGCTCAGGTTGGTTTCCTTATTTTAAAGTGCTTTAGTTATTTTTAGAAAATAAATTTCTTATAACATGAGAGTAATTTGAAATATAAAAGGGACTCAAGTTTCAAAACCAAATCAATATAAATCGAAAACAGTATAGATTTTTTGAGAAGGTTGAGAAATACAAGAAAATTATTCAATACAAATGAGTACTTTCCTAGCTGAAAAAACGATGTATCGAAGTAGCAAGTTATTAAAGGCCCTTGACATGAACGTCCACTAAATTGGCAAATGCAAAACAATAAATAATCTCTTAATACTATTAGCAAAATATAAAAATGACACTCTTTCTAAAAGTTAGAAGGGATATAAATGTAAATAAAATATATCTCAATACAAGTTTTAGATTTGTATGTTGCATTTACAGCATTTATATGCAAAAGCGAAATTTAAACACATATTTGCGAAAAATTGAGCTTAGAAGAAACGATTGTCAGAAATAAGAATAATTTCATATCGGTCACTTTCCCAAATGTCTTACAAATGGTGCTTGTTTTTATTTTGAGAAACGTCATTGGCTACATTCAATCGCAGACAGATAGGGTATCCGGATACCTTTCTGTTAGTCTTTTACGCATAAAGTAACAGCTGAGATGTCAAAAAATGAATCCAACTTATCACTAGAAGTATCCATTAAATGTTTTATCTTACAACAATTTTAACTTCGAAGCTTAAATGTTTATCTGCTTTTTATGAACAGCTGAAAGTTGTTTTTAGTTTTTGACAGCTATCTCAATACAACTATCCAACTCGTTAAACAAGGTATCTAAAAATACACCTACCCAAGATACTCTATCCAATAGGAGATTGATAGCAGCCATTGAAAGCCATATTGTTAAAGACATGTCATTTTAAATTGACATATGTCATTGTTTTACACATCCAACTTTTTCCTCGTTGACAATCTGCAAAATCTTCTGCGCGAAAAACAAATAAGTGAATACACATTTGCAAATAAAGTTGGAAGAATTCGGACAAAATGTGATAAAAATGTTAAACGGCAATTTCCACTGAAATATCATGTGGCTTTTGTCAGTTTATGTGTAGCTTTTGTCCTAGTGGTCAGATCTGTAAGTTAAAGCACTTGACCAAAAATCTTACATATGGTTTAAACTTTTATTTTGAATGACAGCATTGCTAGAAATGACGATTCTCCATCCCTATTGACAACCGAAGTTTGAAATTGACAGATTTCATTGTCTGCCAATTTCTTCGCTAGAAAAACGAATCATCAAACAAACATTTGACAAAAAATTTTAAATGACAATTTTTAACTCAAATGTTAAGTGGCTGTTGTCAGTTTATATGCAACTTTTATCAAAATAGTCAGCCATATTCAGAAATGTAAGTTAAAACACTTTCCCAAAATTCTTGTATGACCACATTCAATGAAATTTCACTGTCAGACGAATCGACGAGATTGAAATTGACAGATGTCATTGTTTGACACATCTCATACTTTAATCGTTTGCCATATGAAAAAGTTTATGCGCGGAAAATTGAATCATCAACAAAAATATTTGATAAGAATGTTAAACGACAATTTTTCCCTGAAATGACAAGTGGCTATTGTTAGTTTATGTACAGCTTTTGTCACAATGGTCGGCCATGTTTAGATCTGTTCGTAATAACACTTAAACAAATGTCTTACATATGGTGTAAACTTTTATTTTGTGTGACAGCATTGTCAGAATCATCATTTTCAGCCTTATTGTCAGATCAAGTCATGTCATTTGACATTGATAGATGTCATTGTTTCCAACATCTGACAGATACCTTGTTGATAATATGAAAGATCTTTAAGATAATTAATTGACAGTTTTGGTCAAAACACTAAGCTGATTGGTTGGTCATATTCAGGTTATAATTATTCACTACTTCGGTCTACGTCTAATTTCACAAAAAGTCAAAACTTATGTTTAGTGTGTAAACCCTGTTTCAAAAGTAAGGAATTTTAGTAATGAAAAAATGTTGCTTGAAATATTAAATATGAATGATAATTATTAGAAAATGTGTAGCAATTTTTGGAAAAAGAGAATTGTAAATATCAGGCTTTCTGTAGAGCTACGCCAAATTTTCAGTTATTATATTAGAATACCTTAAATGAACTTAACTCAAACCTAAACAGTTATTTGTCGGCCCGACAAGAATTGCGGCCAAGGAAGTACCTTGAATAAAGATTGACGTCAATGTCGCCGTTGAAAAGGATGATGGATTATGAAAGATGTTGACTGATAGATTTTATTGTTGGTTTCAAAAAAATATAAATACTGAAATTTTGTATGAATGATATCAATCAAGTTTAGTTGTACTCATTAATAAATTACAGTAAAATAAAGACGTGGAAATGTACATACCCTTATTATTTTTGAGAGATGCATAAGAGGCAAAAGTCTTATTAGAAATAGCTTGATACATGATTTCTTGATTGTCATTTTTAAGATCGAACGTTAGCTCAGTTTCTCATTGAACTACCTCTTGGCTTTGGTGGGCATGTTCAAAAAATGAAAACAGCTTTAAGGTTATTGCATTCGCCGTTTTCAGCACACATTCCGTATGACATGGACTCGCACAACAAGAAGACAAACAATGGCAATGCTACAGAAGATTTATAACTTAATTATTCTGAACACTTAATGTCCTTAAAAAATTGTTACTTTCAGAGCAGAGCAACCTCTCTTTTCATAGTCGTACCATCTCCGTAGTATTTTTATACCATTAAAGTCTCGAGCTCAATAAATTTTTTAACGAATGCAAATCTTCCTTCAATATTGAATATATTTCACATGGAAATAAAAGGAGAAAAATTATATTTATCAGCTATTTGTTCAAGCTTTTCAGCTCATCGAATTGTTTTCGCTAATTTTCCATTTTCCATTTCCATTCTCTCAACCAAAAGCTCTGTGTCTCTGTGTTTTAAAATAACAACATTGACAAAAAAAAGTAAATTAATTAAAACGAATTTTACGTGACATGACTGTTAACTATGTTGCTTGGAGGTTGTGAAGGTGGCCTTGCCGCTGCCATTCAATAGAAACGAAATTCAAAATAAAAGAAGGAACAACAATCTAATCTTACTCCACCGATGCATATGCTTGCTTGTTTAAAATGTTTTGAGTCTTCTATAGATAGATGAATTTCCATTGTTTCTCGTCCAGCAGAAGCAGGAGCAGCACCAGGAATACGAATCTCATTTAATTATACCATCGCTCTCTCCCATAAGAATTCTATGACTATGAGCATTTGAAGCAGCCCACCAAAATTGAGGGTTTGAAAAAAGGAAAAGAACACAAATAAAAAAACCAAAACAAAAACAAGGATATCCGACGAAAAATCTCGATTACTAGAACAATGGTCAAGGATCTCGTCACAGTGTATGTATATAGAATAGAGTCCATGCCTCCTACACACAGCGCAACGCTATAAGCAAATGCTTAAAGCCAGGATTTTCAACAGCAGTAGCAGAGGAAGTACGGGGAACACATCATTGGAGGCTGCTACCAAACCGCGAAACAATTCCCTCTACTGTCCACATAACACCGCAATAACACCGGTCTGAGTGGAGCCACGACCAGTTCGTAGTAAAAGCATGTAATCCCCGCCCGCTACTACTCCTCTATCGCCTTCAACAACGCCAACGTTGCCGTTGAAACAAAATAGTTAGCTAGATTAAAATTTAACCAGAAAACCCCTTCATAACCCGCAATGCTGTATACCAACCAGAAGGACACGAGGGGCAACCAGGTTAAAGGGCATGGATATAGTGATACGTGGACGAGTGGGGCGGGGGGAAGCGAGCGACGACGGACGGCTATAAGAACATGGGTATCTAAGGCATACGCGACTTAGGCAAACTTTTAAATGGAAACTTATTCCAGTGATTTGCATAAAATTTAAGTGCAAATGTGAAGAGGAGTGCTACAGTTTTTACAATTTCCTTTCTCTGATGTCGTCCTTGGTTGACCCTATATTTTTCGTCGTCCATTTTTGACTTTATGCAACGGTTTTATGTTTTTGAACATTTCGCTTCTCTGCTGCTTGTGTCGGACGTCGTTGGGTCCGCTATGTTGTGTTTCGGGACACTATTGTGGTTTGTGTCTGTCGACTCGGCTCTGTATATCGCGGAGAGGGTTTTTAGTTTGCTTTTTTAGAATGGGTTTTATTTAAACTGAATTTTTTAAAACTCGTAACATTTGTGTGCCATGGTGTCCTAGCTCTATACTGCTATAGCCTCTGTGCTGTTATTGGGGTTTAAGTGTTATTTCTCACTCGTTTCGATCAACAACGATGGCGTGGTGGTCGCGGGAATGTTAGCGTCGGCGGCGGCTAGAGCGGCGGTGGTGGTGACACGATATAGAAACGTTTGTTAAACGGGGAAAATAATAATATTTAACACCTCCAAGCCTCACATTGGGATAAATTAGCAGGTTTCCCTGCCGTTTTGTGTCCTTTTTTAGAAAATGTAAATTGTTGGATGCATATTCAGAGGTTTTAATAGCTTTGGAGTCTTATCTATAGCCTTAACTATTAGAGATAATCGCAATTTAATTCGTTTTGTATTTTTGTGCGGAAATTTCCATCTCTTTCTCTTTTCATATTTTGGTTTTGCTTTTAGGACTCAATGAGTTTTCAGGTATACAAGAAAAGTTTTACTATAAGTTTTATGTGGAGGAGTTTTAGGATATTTTAAAATCAAAAAGAGTTGCGCTTAACTAGTTTGTATGAGTCGAAAAGACTGAATTAAAGTAACACCACGATGCAGTAGGACTTTTGACAGGATATTTCATTCGAAACCCGTTCAACAGTTTTTTGCCTTAAGCTAAATTTAAGTATCAGTCGTGAGTAAGTTGGAAGAATGAACTCCCGTACAAAGCTAGTTCTTCTAATTCAAGGCCATCTCAAAATTTGTCTTCCCCTCGTTTATTCCGCTTTCCACTTCTAAGCGTACGATGGACTGAAACCGACCGTTTATTCTCTAGTATGCTGCTAGGGACAGGTAACGTAATCCCAGTCAATTACTTCAGTGTGAATCGGACAAATCTAAGGACGCAAATAATACTCTAAATGAACTACAAAAAATTGCTCGGAAAATTGGTCTATTTCATGGAAGAAAATGTTTAACTCGCCAACAGATTTCGTTCCAAAGGTGTAGCTAATGTAAAGAGGTGAAATTATTTCTGTAGAGATATAGCTTAGGCCCTGCAACGAAATAATTTCAGAAGAGTGTCAAAGTGTTAATCGATCTAAAATACAAAATTAAAAAGAAGAAAACAGAGAAGAGAAGTGGAAATAACATCCACTACTGGTGGTGATTTCAGCAATTTAGCCATTTCCACAAAAACTAGGATCATTTAAGTCCTCATTTCCCTCGAAGAAAAGTAAAATTTTACATTTTTTCAAATATGAAACAAACATTTGTGAGACGCACATTCACGATACATAAAATCGGATATATTAACAATTTTATTCTAATTGATAAATTCTATCAAACGTCGAGCAGTTAACAGTTGATCCTTGAGGTGCGACTAGTTTCATTTCGCGGTGTTCAAGAATCTTAAAATATCATTAGAAATAACGACATTGATTAATAAAATAATATAAGGCACACTTTCTCCATTTCAATTCACCTTTCTTCCATTTCTAAAAAAAAGGTTCTAATAATAATAACAGTATATTTTTGTCCTTTGCAAAAGTTTAAAACTACCAGCCCTTAAAAAAGAAAAACATTATTTTTAATTGTCATGCCAATGTCCTTATCCTCATTCTCTATAATCGATATCTTGAGTTTCTTCTTTGAGAGCGATACGATGATGGGGGAGATTGAAATGACAGATCAAAACAGTGGTGGTGACATTGTCATTAAACGGGACCTTTTGCCGGAAGTGACTTGATTAACGAGAGTAATTTTCATAAAACGAACTAACCAAACGGAAATTAACAAAGAATTCAAAGAAGTAGTCTCAAAATATGATACCGTGTCGCCAAGGCCGCTGCTGCCACCCTTAAAAAAAGAAAAACTTATTATCCTGTTAAGCTAATTTCGTTATGACCTTGTATAGGGCAAATGTCGCTCGTTTTGTGTTTTTTGAAGAGATTCTTCTCTGCTATCGCGTTGGTTGTTCTCGTTCGTATATCCTTGGCACGGTGTGGTGGTTCTTCTTCTTCTAGATCTCGGTATAATTACCTCCCTGGCCAAAGTAGCAGTATAGCATTGAGGCCAATAGGAATATAGCGTTTACATCGTTAATAGCTATAAGCAAACTTTCGAGGGAGATTCTCGTGTATAAAAGCTATAGATGATCATCCATTCGCGAAGTGACTCGAAGTGGTACATGGAATAGGAAGAGGACGAACAAGAAGAAGAAGAATGATAAAACTGCTTCTTTCACAATCTAATATACGGTAGATATAAAGAGAAAGCTAAAAGGTGTGTAGAATGAGTTAGAGCCGAGCCAAACCGAGCCAAGTCAGGCCATTCCAGTGAGGTTCCGGAAGTCAGATGTTTTGAATGTGCTACAAGTGCTTGTCTGCCTGTTTGCTTATATTTCCCATGGAAATCCTTTCTGAGCTACTAGCTTAGAATAATAAATAAACCTAAGCTCATTCTATCTCTCTATATACGTATATTTGAGGGAGTCTTTCATTTGGCTGGCCGTCTTGTGAGTCCCTAGGACTGTTGGTTTTTTTTTTGCTCTGTTCTGTTCTGTTTATGCGAAACTACGCAAGGAGAAAATTAAATCACTTTGATACGGGGTTGATGGTCGTTTTTAATGTGGGACAACATTTCAAGCAGTAAATGCGGATAAAGTTTTTCTTTTTTTCTTTTTTGTTTTTGTAATAAAAAATGGTGAGCATCATAAAAAGAAAACAACAAAATAAAAAAATAAAAAAATGTGCACGACCTTTCTTAGTAATGGAAAATTCAAGGAAATGAAAATGAGATCTCTCCTTTCCTTTGGTTATTATATTAAAGCATAATTTCATAATATACATGAAGAAGAAGAAGAAGTCTCCTTTTTGTATGTTGGATCGTATCCTTGGATGGCAGAGACAAATTGTGTCTCGTGTTTTGCTTTATTGTCAGTACTTTGTTCAAAAATGCATAAATAATTCCATCCGAGTTAGCTGTGGTATAGTATAAAAGTACTTATACATATATAGAAATGATGTTATGGTATGGTAAGGAATGGTTAAGTAAAAGGCCAAGCCCGACCCGTTGACTATGAATATCCGGAGGAACAAATCCTTGGTTGCTCTCGGAAATCGTGTATCAACGGCATGAGCTGCTGGTGGGTAGGTCATACATATTATATTGAAGGTTGCTGCTCTGATATGGATATAGCAAACCACTGCGAGAGACAGAGAGAGAGGAAGAAATTTTCAAATTGAATTAAAATGTGAAATAAGTCTGAGAGGGATCAGCATGAAATTTTGATATTTGATGAAAGATATGAAGCAAGGACTAAATTAATTTCAAAACTAACAATTTGTTGTTTAGAAACTTTATGTAGAAAGCATAGAAGATTATAACGCAAAATGTGATTATATTTTAAAAGCCAAATAAAGTGTTGAGAGTAATTTTTGAAAATTGTATGAGAGATGGTTTCTGAAAAATGTGAACAAATGCCTACGTATTAAATTTTTCAGAACATAAAACGTTTTTCAGAATAGAAATCAACAATTTTTTTTAATTTTTTAAATATTCTTAACTCCAAGAAAAAAAGAAGATTGTGCAATAACATAAAAACTTTGCGAAGACATTCAACTATAAAATACTCATTCAATACCATTCTTTTTTATATAGTTTGAACACTTTAAACTACCTTTAACATATTTTAAGTTTAAACACATTAGAAACTTTAAGTTATCAATATCAAAATGGGTGCAAAAACGCAGTTAGTGTACGGCATTCCACATTCTTGATGTGCGGTTAAAATAGAAATCTCTAAACTCAACCGTGTGTTCAAAATTGAGCTTAACGGTAAAATTATAACCATTCCTGGACGTACAAGTATAATGGCTGAATTGTTCGAGAAGGGAGAGGGGACAATACCACTGACTAACTCAACAGAATTTGTTTGTAAGAATATTGGCAAGGCAGTGAGATATTACCAGTGTTTTAATGATGAAAAATCTTCTGTTTTCATTCTATCCCTATCATTTTCAAAAATAGTTTTGGATTCAGTCTAAAATCGTGTTATAGAGACATCTTCCTAAATATCTGGGTGACATAAACGAGAAATTAAAGCTTTTTCGAAAATGTAAACACATCTCCCCTTTTTTTTAAATATACAGATTTTTGCAAGAGTTACAGTTCTTCAAATGGCTACACTGCCAAAAAATTCATTTTTGAAACCCCGATACGACCATTTTCATTGAAAATCAATTAAAATTCCAAAAGTTATTTTGTTTCCCTAATTTTTGAATACGTATTTTTGTATTATTTCTTCAAAAAATATGATTTCAATTATCAATATTTTCTTTAAATTTTCAATTAAATCCTAAAAAATAACATAAACAAAAGACATTTAACTAAAAACATCAGACCAAAAATTGATACAAATCTCAAAACCAAATCATAACTCGATTAAATTTTATATCGAAAACTTAAACTTCTTCAATTCTAAATAAATTACCCGCTTACCGTATTCTTGATAAATTTTCAATTGAACGCCTTCAATTCACAAAGCACCAACACTCAACTTGTAACAAATGAAATAGGAAACAACAGCACCATCCAGCCAGCTTTAGCATTAAGCATGTCGGTATAGTCGGTATAAAGCACCCAAGAAGACCTAACCGACCTTCTACACTCTTATATCAAATGGAAAATTAATTTTCCCTCATGTAAGCTGAGCATAAAAGCAGAACCACTGCCTCCTCTTAATGTATACATATACACATATATGTATGTGTACTTTGCACAAATGATGCAAGCAGTGAGCGTGCAGTAACAACAACAGGAACAGAACCAGAAGCAGGAGCCATACCATGTGAACGACCACACTGTGATTCTGTTTATAGATTCCATAAATGGAGCTAGGCAAAGAAATTAATGGCGTTGGAGTGTAAATAAACTCCAGGATAATTAGATTAAGAAAATACCGAGCTTCAATGGCCACTTGAAATAGGAGTCCCATCATCTAGTCAAGGGAGCCGGGCGACCGGCGGTGCGGCGGCAGCGGCGAATCACTATCACCATTTATTAATGGCAGGAAAGCCGAGTCCTGATGATGACGATGCACACGTTATTCTGGTGCTGTTGCGGTAAGGATAATCGAAATCTGATATCGATAGTTAATTTCCTATACCTACTGTCGGTCGTTCTTCTAAACAAACAGGAATTCATCTATGAGTTCTTCTTCAGATGAATGTTGCCATCAACTTTCTTTAGCTTGATTATAAATGGAATACAGGTGCTATAAGGGGCATCGAATTTCTGCCCCAAATTAATTTTAGATTATCCTTCGTTGCGTATCCACTCAACAAAAACACTTATTCCAAGGATATTCAAAAGAAATACGATTAAACATATTTGTAATTTTAATAAAAATAAGATCGATAAATATACAATTTATAAAGAGACCAGCTGGTGGTGGGTGTAGGTACTAACGCCTTCAAATGAACTAACAACCAGACCACCGCCATCTTTGTGGCAATGGCAATGTTAAATGAACTCAGTTCAAATAACCAAAAAAAGAAAAACAGAAACCTTTTATTTTCATACTCCTCGTACTCTCCTAAAGTAAGAACAAAATATGAAAAGAAATCCTAATTCCTGGCATTGAATAAGTAACAAAGGAACAGCCCTGTCGGCCTCTGCTCCTTAAAAAAAAGCAGGAATTTTACGATTTAGGTTCATTTTGATATTATGTTCATAAGGGGTATTTTATTTTTTGTATTTGTATTTTCAAAGCCATAGACCCCGAAGCGAAATGAAACAATCTTCCCTCCCCTCTTTTTCACTCGAGTTTCAAATCTAAATGTCCTTATTGTAGGCTAACAAAGAAAAAAGGCGAACAAAAATATTTGCACGCCTCACGAACGAACATATGGGAGGCGTCGTCGTCTTCGTCGTTTATAGAAAACAAAAAGAAAAAAAGTAAAAATAGAACGGAACCTAAGACCACTATTCTTCTGAAAGTTTTCGACATCAAAAATGATAAATGTTCCAGAAATACCTCAGCTATATGGGAAAATGGAAGGATATGGGTGCTAAAGTCGAAGCATATACAATATACATACGTACTCGTATAACATACATAGAACAACACCCTCTCTCTCCTAAATAATCGTTATAGAGTGGGTCATGTGTCTTATGTTAGAGTCTGTGCATGACGTTCTATGGTCTTTCCACACCACAGAATCGAATTATTTTTTCTCGTCAGGGTGTTGGTTCATTCTCAATTCACTCTCTCTCTCACATCCTTTTTGATGATCCTATTTTGATGCCCTGGAAAGGAAAATATATCACATCACTACCATCGTCATCATCATCATCATCAACATCCCCATCATCATCATCATCAGGTATAGAAATTGATGGAAAGGTTAGACGGATAAAAGACATCATCACGTATTCATTTGTTAAATCCGTCAGATGCAAGGCAACCCATAAGTGGGCCATAGAGTGTATATAAATTGGAAGCGATATGGTCTAGTCATTGGCTTCTTTTTGCTTTATGAACCACACTATACCAAACCCCCCCCTACCCGCACCAAACTGATAAAGAATCATTATTAAAAGATGAACTGAATTTGAAGGTATCATATATATGTATGTACCTTCCTGTGTATGAAGTCGATAAAGGTTATGCTAATAAAGCTTGATGAAGAGAATCTTATGTCTCGTTGGATTTTGCCTATTTGGCATCTAGGCTGTTTTTGAAGCTTCTTTTGAATACCTATCTCCTTTAAGTACTTATATACAAAAACCACTATATCGTACCCTAACAAGTTTACGTCTTATTATAAGAAAGAAAGAGGTAGTTAGGAAGATCAAATTATGGAATGATTGGCCCTGACGCTAAAGTACAATATTATTCATATCAATGTTACAGAAATTACAGGCGTATGACTTGAGAATTATGAACAAAACCGCTCTCAAGGATTCCATATTTTTGTATTATATAATTTTCATTTTCAGAACTTCTCACATAAGTGGATTTTATTTCTAACAAAAAAATCAATTATCTCATCAACTGTTAATAGAATCAAGTATACAACATCATACAAGCTTGGTGTCAAAACAAAGTTCGACTTATACAACATTTCAAAGCACACGAACCGTAAATAATACGAAATAATAGCACAGGCAGACCATTGTTCCCACACAATTTTAGTTTCCATTGTTTTCGCCGCGCAAAAGTAGCACTTGGGAAGGTTATATATGCATGAACCCAAGAGTATGTACCGCTCTGGTTTGCAAAAGCGCGCTGCTCCATGGAAACTTTGCCTTCATTTTAGTTTTGTTCAAATTTCCTGTTCCACATCAGCTCAACAGAAAAAAAAAACCAAAGAACCTAAATAACTTTTTTCGGTACCGACCGAAAGGACGACCAATCTACACCCCGCTCATGCCTCGACGAAAACATATTTCGACAAAGACTACGTGTTTTACAAGACTTATATATATCTATGCATTTTTTTTGTTTTTTAGTTTTTGTTCATAGCCTTTTGCCTTTCAAAAGTCTCTAACTCTGTGACAGCTCCTTGCTGAACTAATGCGCTCTGCGCTTCTTCAACAAAAGCTAAGGCAACCTTCCTTTTTGGTATAATAAACAGCAGCGAGTTGCAACAATTTATGTGGAATGTAAAACAAAGCGAAAAATGGAAGAATTCATTCTTTGTCCCACTTGGACACTTTACATTAATAGAGAGTAACAAAAAAGGATATGAAAAAAGGAGTCGGGAAAAGGAAATATCATTGAGTTTTAAGATCACCTCCACCCCGTTTCTCAGCCAGAGCTATCATCAAAAGCAATTGTTTTCTCCCAAGGATGAGAGGTTTAAGGATTGTGGATGAGGATGAAGATGGCAGCTAACACATGGACCAGTTTGACTCAACTCTTACCATACAGACGATCCCACCAACGACCCATAAAAAACATCCAACACAACTTTGCCAACTAAAAAATATTCGATTCGTTTTTAAGTTTTTTCAATTTTGTTGTTGTTGTAGTTTAAACTCAACTCAACTCAACCCAACCCTTAAATGGGTCCTTGGGGGTGGAGATGGATCATCAGAAGGAACAGAGCTGGCATGCGAAATAGAAAGTAGGTTGGGCTACGGACGGACAACGGCAAACGGCAAACGGCAGGCTATATAAGGATATACGGAACGGAACAGAACGACAAGAAAAAAAGAAATATCCTCGTAATCATATTTTGTACTCTCAAGGGTATATTGCGAAATATCTAGGACACTCTATCGCGCACAACTATTGCAAAGTGTTTATTATTATTGAGCCTTGGGGAGATGATGATGATGGGAATGGGGTGGACTGGAGGTTTATATGGAACGGAACTATGGGTATATCTGAAATTTAACCTACAAGCATGGCATGCTTTTGTGGCTTCTCTCTGATACCAGAAATTTTGCTGTTTCATTTTGAAATTAAAATGTTCAACCTTTTTTTCACCCGTCATGCCCGAAGGATGGAAATATAGAGGAAACCATTGCTATATGTATAACTACTATAAAAATATGTCTATATGTACATAAAATCCTACATACATAGTCGTACAAAGTACATATCCAAAAAATACACATGTGAAAATTATACTTTTGGGAAATTTTTGCAAGTGCAGCAGTGCATTTGGAAAAAAACGAAAATCCCACCCAAAACTACGACGAAGAGTCTGTACAACGAAGTTTGGTAGAACATGCCTGACGGATCGATTCCTTGCTATAGGATGTACGACCCAGCACAGCAATGTGTGCTGCGTTCTATTTTTTCGTACTTTTTGTATGTTATCTATTATTCTACTCGTCGCACCCTGTTTCGTGTTTATGTGGTATCCTTACAGATGAAAAACCCCGGTGGTAGAAATAATCTGCAAAAAAGTCAGTCTTCGCCCGGGACCACTGAAGCACACTGAACACTGAAGCATCATCGTATAGCCTTGGATCAGAGAGAGAGAGAGAGGGAACATACTCTGATGAACAAGAGGATACCTTCAAAAATATATAAAAAAGGAATGAACTCAAATGTATGTTGGAATTCCAGCAAAAATTCCTGTTTCCGTTCAACTGAATGTTTGTATTGAATTTGGCCCACATGCTCCACCATCCTCATCCCAATCGAGCTCCCTTAGATGCTCACAAATTATTTCTGCCGCTATTGCTAAATTAAGCTCTAACAATAGATTTTGGTCTTTAATTTTTGTTTTTTTGGGAATATTTCAGTCTTTATTTTGTTGTTAGTATTGAAACAGTCGGTTTCAAGGCTTTAGATGAACTGCATGTTCAAAAGTACAGACAACCTATGTACTTAGTGCATTTGAAATGGTTGAACATCCAAAAAACTCGAGTTCTTCGAACTATGACAAGAATTCGTAGGCAAAAAAGTATAAACTGAAACATGTGGCTTTGAAAGCTAAAAAATTAGATTTTAACTTTAAGGGTTGTGATTCCAAAAATCTTTGCGGCTACGTAAGAGACTAATAGTTTATATATTTAGTGACCTGAAATTACAGTCTACTGAACATAGTCGACTTTGATTTTTAATATTGTTGTCGAGATGCTGGGTTTTATATGGCTGACGACTTGACAATCAAAATAGTTTTACTATGTTATGAAAACCATCATATAGAAAGATAGATAAACATTATTATTTCTTAAAAACCTAATCAAAAATTCTATAAAAGTTAAAAGTCGGGTCAAGGAATTCTCAAGCGAACTTTAATTTTCGATAAAATAAAGATTTCCCGATCTTTTGAAGAAAACCTTTAAGCCTTTGTAGTAATACAATTTTCTCACTTGAAAAAAATCCGTCGTTAGTGCAAAACTAGCATATTGTCAATACTAGTTTTGTTAAGAAAACTTTTTTGAAGAATTAAAAAGGGCTATATTTTTATTGAAATACGTAGCTCCTCAACAAGTGAATTTCGTAATATAATTTAAGCAACAATTCTGAAGGACAAACTTTTCACAGTAAAAAAATACTGTTTAAGAAGTATGGTTGCAGAAGCTCATTTTAGAACAAAGTGTAAGCCCAATTTATGTTAGAATTCAGATTGAGAAAGCTTTCTGCATCTGCAAAAGAGAATTGGTCCCAGTATCGAACCTTGTGGAACTCCCATATATAATTGTTGTTACAACCTTAACCCTCACTAAATTTCACTAATTGAGGTTTTACTTTTTAAAATGTTTTAAATCAATCGCCTAAAAAACCTTCCAAGTTTGTCAATCAGAATGTTATGGTTAGTAATTTTAAATGATTTTGGAATTTCAAAAAACAAAGCAGCTATTCTGTTTTTTCTATTACAAATACTTGATAGCAAAATTGGAACAAGACATTTCTGTGGAAATATTCAAAAAGCTCGTTCTAGTTAGGAACTAAAACATTCTTCTTATTATGGCTTTTCCAAAAATCTTACAAAGTGAGGGTAAGAGTGTGAAAGGCCTATACTATAACTTGTTAATAAGAAACACTTTTAAATAAAACATTTTGCCAGCAAATTATAAACAACCAGAGTTAAGGCATATTATTTAACTTGCCAAACATTTTTTATACAACATGGGAATTTAGTGTACGTACAGGGTTTTTCAACAAGGACGCTTCAAAAGTAGAGCGCCAGAGACAGCAAACATCGCCATATTTCCTAAGGCTCTTCTGACATTTCTTTTCAGTACGGTTTCCCACTTCATGATTAAAAGATATAAGAGTTAACAATGAGTTGAAATTATTAAAATTTACTATCGAAATATGGAGTCAGTGGCAACGTTAGGAGCGCTACGTCCAATTTATTGTCGTCAAAATTGTCCTAGCAGATCAACAATTGAACAACTAGTGGACAAATTTAAACCGACAGGCACTTTACAAAATGTTCCTGTGCCAGTGAGATAAAGAAGTGATCGCAGTGTGGAGAATATTGCTGCAGTTGAAGCTTCAGTTGCAGAAAGCCCAAATTGTCTCTCACACATCATTCTCAAGCGTTGGGCATCTCAGTGATGTCGTTGTGGCGAATTTTGCGAAAAGATCTTGGCCTACATCCCTACAAGACTAAATTGACGCAAGAACTGAAACTGCTTGACTACCAGAAGTGTCGTATGTTTGTGAATTGGGCTGAACAACAACTTTTCAAGTTGATTCTGATTTTCATCGAAAAATCATCTTTATTTGGCTTCTTGAATAAACAAAATATGCGGTATTGGTCAAGCAGCAATCTACACGTGAGTCATTATTGCATCCCGAAAAAAATTAAGGTTAGGTATGGTTTATGGGCCGGCGGCGCGGCTGCGTCATTGAAAACCCCGATACATTCAAAATTTTGAATAATTGGCTTTTAGAAGCAATAGTGGTGCAAAATTTTAAACAAAAGATTAATAAGGGCTTAATATTTTACTAAGTAGAAATTTTCCAAATATTTAGAAATTTAAAAGGGACTCTAAAATGTTTAATGTTTTTTTTTTTTGTTTTGCTAATCCCCTTTTATTTAAAAACGTCATCCGAGCATGTCTTAATACTGACTTAAGGATATTTCTATCATTTGGAATTGCCAACTGAAGACTGCACCAAACTTTTAGGGGATTTATTGTACATAGGTACAAGATCGTGTTCCATAAGGAAGTTCACTAACCAACATCATCCAGAAGCATAATTCCAAGAAAACAACAAATATGGTGGTAAAAGTCCTTGTAATTCCGAATAAAATTGAAACTTTGGTTTTTAATTCGGTCTGATGTTTTTATTCAAGAACGAAACTGTTATCATGTCAAACCTATATCTTGAATAAAATTCTCCCTCATCCAGTTCTTGCAAAGGATTTTCTCGAGACTTAAGACTTCTCAGTTTTCTACATAAAGCCGCGTCTACAAATATTTAGAAATGATAACTTTTTCAATTTTGTTCAGACTAATGACATATTCCCTAAGGATTTAGCAGATTACTAAAAGTCAAAGAAGTCATTCAGATATGTTTCCTTTAGCTGATTGTTGAAACATTTGTTAGATGTTAAAATCGTTTAGAATTAGTTTCATCTTCATTTTAGCACAGACAGGTTAAAAATGTTGAGCCAGTGTATCTGAACAAGTCTTAAAAGTTACGTTTCGAAAGAAGAACTAAACAAAGCAAACAAACCTCAATTCGAGGAACGATCCTATTAATTTTAAATGCCAGAAACTTAGAAACCGCATGGATTCTGCAAGTTTATAAAAATCAAAGTAACCATTTTGTGATTTTATTTAAACTGCTAAAATAGATCCAATATTTTACTAAATCGTTTAAAATACTGCGTCATTAATGTCAATAAATTGCTTGAAATGTTGCTCTTCATTGTGACCATATAGTCCTTTCTTTTGCATCCTTATTTTTATATTTTACTTTGTTTCAAACACAATTGCATCTAAATGGGATATATGATAATTTGGAATCCCTTCCCTCCACTACAGCAAACAAAATTGAATAATAGTTGATGATGAGGCTGGCAAACACCATTGGAATAATACAGATATTGGGATAAAATCGATAGTTTATGAATTTGCTTACCACTTTATATGCAAACCATAGACACATGCATATCTATATAGTTGAATAAAAGATGATCTTTTCCGGAAAAACATCCAATTAAGTCCCTCGAGTGCGTACCTAACATGTTATACTCATATACACCTATACTCGTATATCTTATCCTTTTTCGATATTAAGAGAGCGATTTCTCATTTCTTTATACATTCATTCTATATACAAATAGGTGCAATACCCCTTAAGTCATTATATATACATACATACATACATATATCTACATATTCATTATATATATTATCTACGAAATGAATAGTGTGGGAATATAAGACTTAGAAATTGGCAAATTTCCTCTTTGCAAAAATCGATTTTCAAAAAGGTAGTGAATTTCTAGACACGAGACACCACTGTAGCGCTCCGCACCTCCTCGGCACTTCACTTCACCGGCACCTCACACTTCACAGCACCGACACAACCTATCCAATCCTTTCATTTCCATTCATTTTGAACCGATTGCAAAATACCTGAGGTATCTCAGTTTTCGTACCTGTACGAGTATGCATGCATAAATGCATGGCAAAAGTGCAAATATGCAAATGACGGATCAATAGGCTTTTGCAATCGATGTTCATGCTACCAAACTGAGGAGGCTGTGGGGGTGTAGCACTAAAACAAAAAATAACAAAGATGAAAGACGCAAAACTATTCAATGGATAGGCAATGTGGGCAAAACCATATTATTCGAAAACGAGATAAAAGTTGCGTTTTAATGCGCACATGAGGGTGCAATATGTGGAATTTTGAAAAAATTCCAACCCACGCTGATAACTTTCCATTCATGCATGTCTGGCGATATTTCTGAAAGTTTTACAAAAATATTAATAAAAACATTTTGTGCAAGATAAACAAGTTTCAGTATCTTTGTTCTCAAGATATTTCAGTCAAAAAACGTTTTCTATGAGTTTTAAGTTGTTTTTGCAGGTTTTCGTTTTGTAGAAAAGTTGTCACTTGGATTTCTCTCAGAAATTTAATGAAAGTTAACAACAGTCTTGAGCATATGGGACAATAAGTTTGATTTTAATATCTGTTTCGAAAATATTATAGTCAAACAAAAATATTGTATCATTTTTTAAAGGTTTTTATTTCTTATAAAAAAGTAAGGTTTTGATCAAAATATATTTTAGGTCAACCATGTTTTGTGCACTCAATCACTCAATTTGTTTGAAATCTCTTTCTAAATATTTTGATGTTATTATCTCTAAAGCAACATTTATTTTAAGTCGATATCTTTGCAGGTTCTTGAGATATGGCCCACGAAAAGAAATACCTCGAACGCACCTAGACTCTCTAAATACCCTTGATTTAGATTCTAGGGTCGACGAGAAGTCAAAAAATGTCAAAATTTGCAATTCGACAAGTCAAAGCAGATAGTATATTAATGGAAAATATTAAACTTGGTTTTGGAGTGAACACTTTAAGCAAAAGTTCAAAGTTAAGTGTTCAAAAAACTATAAATTTTCAAATTTAAGAAACAAAGTTAAATAAATATGAAAACAATTGAAATACAAAAATTAACGGCAACCGTATTCAGACTATTCAGATTTAGGAAACGAAAATACGCGACCCACTTTCTTAACTACACTGTCTGTCATAATAAAGTACATACATTTTATATCAATGTATGTAAATGTATTTCAGTATGTTGAAAACGTCAAGTCTCAAACCTCTGTTTGTCTAATATACTGAGCCCATTTAAAAAAAAAAGAAAAAACTTTGAAAAACCGTCTCTGACCGGAAAAATTGTAGGCGGAAAAGTTTATTTTCTCGCTACCGCTGCAGCTCCTGTTCTTATTTTACCGCATAACTTTTAAAAAAATAAAACATTCTGATGACAAAACTTTCAAAATGTCAACGAAAAACTATATATGTACGTTTCTACGAGCATAGAAGGTATAAGCAGGAAAACAGACTGCATCGAGTGTCCTTGAGTTCTAATTCCATCAGTGAATTAATTCACAACACGAATGCAAATGGAGAACGATCCCCGTCTAAATTATCATCGCAAGAAGTCTCAACGAACGATGATCGTTACCCAACCCCAGCTCATTCCCTTCGCCCTCGTACTGTCATCGAAATTTTAAGGACACAACTTTTCCAGTCAAAAAACTTTTCAACTGAAACGAAATCTAAAGACTTTTTGGCGGCGGCGAAGGCAGCAGCAGCGGTTGGTTGGGTGGCTGGGGATGGAGGCGAGGGGAACAAGGAATCTCGTTTATTTTGAAATTTTGTTGGTAGGGAATACCTTCGAGTGTATATATTTTTGTGTGTCTTTTTTTGGAGGTGCACATCACCAGATTTAAATTGCTATAAGGAGGGTTTGGGGTTTCAAAAGCTGATGGTTGGTTCCTTTTTCATAGTCAATCGTATCGTCGTCGTCGCTCGTATATAGTCCGCTTCGGATTCAGCTGCTTCACTTGTTATCTGGTCGGACGGTCGGTTGGTCGGTCGGTCGGTCGTTCGGTTGGGTGGTCGGTCGGTGGGTAGGTATATTCTGAAAGTGTACAAAAAGTCCTTCGAACTCGTATTCAGTGGGCGTCTGAAATTGTATGTACATATTTCGAGTGCCTACGCTCTGGAGAAATTCCATTTGCCTATGGCTTTCGTGCACCAAATAAATAAATTTCATTTCGGCTGTGGGTTGAAGTGCATTCCATCCCCAACGAAACGAAAGTGAATAAACAGAGCGGTACGCGGCGCGGTGCTGTGCTAGGCTGTGTGGCTCGACTTGAATGGATGAAATAAAACGAAACGATAGAAACTTGACGAAAGGAGGCCTAGCTAAGGTTTTGGCATCGGCATCACTCTGTATACTCGTAGATACTCGTACTATCCGTACTCGTATATGCACAAATATTTGAAATAGTTGAGACTTCAAGGATCGCATAAAATATTCTAATTTCAGTCCTTTTTCTGCAGGCTCCCAAAGGCTCATGAATTCCAAGGATGTTTGTGACTTTGTTTGAGTGTGTCTGCTTGCATTCGAATAATGTTCCCGGAAATCGTTGTTTAAAAATAAACTCAATGCAAGAGAAAGGGAAGAAGAACAAAAACAGCAAACACAGTTCTATACAACCGCACCGCACCGCTCAGCACTTGTCCTTGCACCTCGCGTCTCGCTACCCCGATCCCTAGCCTCAGCCCAATTGCAATGCGATTGCGATTTGCGAGTCAGAGTCAAATTCAAATTCAAATTCAGATTCAGAGTCAAAGGCGTATAGCCCGAACGCGCCTGAGGGGCTCTGAGAGTGCGATTTATTGCAGTAGGAAATGCGCCATCGTTCCGCTATAGCACAGTTTAGTGGCAGTTTCCTCTGTATTATTGTTATTGTTTTTTTGGGGCATTGAATTTTGAATTTAGAAAATATTTCGTTCATGCTGATTTTCAGCACTCAACACACAGTGTTGTTCTATAGAGGACCACCCTTGACCTCCTTGATCCATATGAATCGTCGATTTGGTGAGCAGATGGGTGAGAATGAGAACTAAGGAGATATACAATGGTATATACGAGTAGTATACTACATAAGCAAGGACACATATATAGATGCAAAAATAAGGATCCTCTGGACCTGGAAGATTTTTCATTTTATTTTTCGATTTACGCTCAATTTTGTTTTTTCATCATCATCTCTTCTTCATCTTCAACATCGTCGTAGTCGTCGTCATCGTCATCGTCGTCGTCATTTTCGCCCCTTTCCTCATCTATTATAACTTCCAATGTTGTCGTCTCTAAAATATTCCTAGTGGGCGTAGCGAAAGGGGTGGTAGTGGAAAGTCAGGACGAAGAAGAAGAAGAAGGCAGAGAAAATCCAATTTTGGCCCAAACTTCACCCCCAACTGAGAAATTGCTGTTGCTTTCTGTGGCGGTTATTGTTGGATTGGAATTTCAATATACGTCGCACAGATGCTGTACGACATGAGTATAGCTCTAGCAGTGGTGGCATTGGCGGAGAGGAGTTTATATATGGGTGCTACTATATAAGTTGAACAATGGATTTAACGACGCTCGGGAATGGTTCGCCCGTTGATGCCATTCCCGTTCCCGATCTCAGTCTCGTTCTCGTTCACATTCAGGGCTCAAACCTGAAACAAGAAACGAAACATTTTTCCATATTCGCCTGAGAAAAACATAAACAAATTTTGCGGTTTATTGCCTCTAAGTCCCTCGATTTGCTTCGCATTCTTTTTCTTTTTTTTCAAGCCTGCCGTTGAAGTTGCCATTGCCGTCTCACATCTAGGATTCCGTCCGGGCAAATATATTTTGTCCTGATGTATGTGTCGTTGTACATTATGATGGGTATGGCTTTCGCTATGGCTATGGCTAAACGAAGAGCAAGGACCAAAGAAGGGCGTACTGGATGAATCTCATATGAATCCGCTTCAAATGAAATGGAAATTTGTATCCTTTTATGTTCGCGTACATTTGTAGGATTTTTTTTATGTACTCCTTGGATATGATATACGCGGTGAAAATGTACTAGTGACGGCAGCACAGTCTACTTTCGACTGGTTTGGGTCGTATCGTCATGGGGTGGATTAGGATTCAAAATAGATTGCTCGGTTATGTTGGGTTTGGGTTGGGGGGATGGAAAACTTAATTTTCAACATCATATTCCGATTTTTTTTTATTATTATTATTTGGTACTCGCATGTATGTTTTAGAAACTGACAGGGTGACCAGTTGTTTGAAATTTTCGTTTCAAAAAAGTCTTACATATTCTCTGTGAGATAGGTATGATCTTTTAAAAATTAAAGGAAAAACAAAAACAGACAGGTACAAGAGATTTGGACACATATGTAAAATCGAAGTTCAGATTCGAAAGCAGCACACAAAATTAAATGTAGTTTTTAAAAACCGAAAAGCATAAGATTTATGGTTTTTCAAAACCAGATATAGAGTAAAATGAAGACTCATAGCTTATGAGAAAACAATACAGAACAAATAATATACTAAAAAGTCTTAAGCTATATGTAGAAGGTTAACATTTGAATATTGCCAAATCATCATGAAATTTTGTCTTGTTTTGCCACAACCTTGAAACACGATATTATGGATCTTTCAACGATTTTTAAAGCGGTTTATTTTAAAAATGTAAATTAAAGAGGAAACGATAAGGCCAAATTCGAAAATTGTAGACGTCAAAATTTTGGTATCGATAGATTTTGGCGCCCCG
Source organism: Eupeodes corollae (assembly GCF_945859685.1). NCBI lineage: Eukaryota > Metazoa > Arthropoda > Insecta > Diptera > Syrphidae > Eupeodes > Eupeodes corollae. Next base: position 138,813,890 of record NC_079149.1, read on the forward strand.
TTGCAGCCATTTTGTTTAAGTGACATCTGTCAAATCGTTTGTTTATTATTTAGTTGTTTATGCAAAATCATCATGGCAAGTAACGCAGTTGAAAAACACGTTCAAATGATGAAACTTTACTATCAAAATAAGTGTTGATTAACGCAAACGTTGCTCGCATTTTACCGTAGATGTATAGGAACGCAAGATCGGCCGAAAACACAGCCGCATTCCGTGAAAGTGTACAGCAGAACCAGAGACAGTCTATTCCTCGCCGTGCGCAAGAACTCGGCCTTTCGCAGACTTTAACTTGACTAATTTTGCGTCGGGACTTGGGCCTACACTCGAATAAGATCCAACTGACCCATGAGCTCAAAGTTTGGTGTGGATTTTGGGCCGGCGACGGCTTAATTGGTCCGTCCTTTTTTAAAAAGACGGTAGTAAGGCGATAACAGTCAACAGCGAGCGCAGCATAACGATGATAACCAGTTTAGTTTGGCCCAAATTGAACCGTATGGACCTAGACAATATGGGATCCCAGAAGGAAAGCGCTATGTGCCACACGCCATACCCCACGACATCTACACACAAAATCTAACCGCCCTTATTGAAAACACTATATAAGCAGTTTTGACTAACTTACTAATATGCAGTATACATCAAAGCTTATATCAAATAACCATCGGACTTGTAAAAGAACGCAATCTTTTGCGAATGCACTCTTTCAAATTAATTTGAGATTGGGACTCCAAAAGCGCTGAATGCAATCGTTTGAATGGACTCAATAGATTGCAATCATTTGAGATCCCTTACACTCATTTTTATTTTATTTGATGTCTTTGCATTCTTTAGCAAAAATTTCAAGACCTTCTCTTTGGAAATAAAAAGTAATGAGTCTCAAGAAACTCAAATATGGTCACCTCAAGCTCATACATTCACAGTTCGTATAAAAGCAAAAGCAGGAGGGTTGAAGTTTTTAAGGTTCCGTGACTTTTTTCGTTCTGTTCGTTCTCTGAAATTCTGAACACAGAAAGTTGTATACGCAAATGGGGCATGAGTAATTTTGCCATTTTATAAAATTGCGAATTCTGGGAATTATTTTTTCTATATTATTTTCCCTTCGCTTGGGTAAGTCCATTTCACATACAACATATGGCCTTTTGTTTTATGGTGAGCTTTGATGCAAGACTATTATACATTTACTTTTTACATACAACAAAATTGAAAGATTGAAACACTCAAAGTCGTTTTATAACAAAGAGGGTTGATATGATGATGCCGACAAGGACAATGAAGACGAGTACGAGGACGATGACGATAAAGATGACGACGACGACGACTGGCGCGCCCTCTTTTCTGGGCAATTAGCGTGATTTCAGATGAATGGGAATTCTTTCTTATTCTTATTCTTTTTTGCTTCCGTTTTATTTTTTTTAAGGGAATTTAAGAATTCGTTAGAACGTCAATGGTGGCGAAAATTGTATAAATGGCCACTTCGATTTCTAAGAGTTTTATCAAGTTTCACTTTATTTTGTTTTGTTCTTTGTTATTGTTGTTGTTTGGATTCCTTTATGTCTATGAATTTTGGGGAATATAAGGATATAAGCATGTATATGTAAGCAGTATAGTGGAGTACCATTTATATTGATGGCGCATTATATGAAATGAAATGTCAACGCGGCGGGTGAGGATGATGTTCAATTTAATTTGGATTTTTATGGTTTTCTTGGAATAGCGTTGACAAAGCAGCAGCAGCAGCGGGGGCGGAGCGGGAGTGGCAGCGACGGCGGCGACGGGCGATGACGTGTAAAGTAACGACTCGGCACGGCAAACAAAATTATACCGAAACAGACCCGTGCGTCGCTCCCTATTCACAGTCTGGGTACGTGACAAAAATATAATATAAATTCAATATAGAGAAAAAGAAACGAACTCTTCTTTTCTTCCTTAATCGTGAAGAATTCTAAAATGGTATTCGGTAGGAACCTATTAAATTTTTTTAATCTTTGACACATTTTGTATTTCGATCAATGATGATTTTTTATTTGGTTTCTGGGTTAAAAGTTTATTGAATCTTTTGAGTAAAATGAACATGTTCTTCATAAAAAATTTAATTACATTTTTTGGTGGGGTGTGTGTCAGCGAGTGGAGTCTTTCTATAAAGCTTATATTACATACTTTGTAGTAGTTTGCTTTGTAGATACTTAATAAATAAACTTTTTCAATCAAATCCAAAGAATGACTTGAACTGAATGGAAAATTGGAATAGGAGGCTTTTTAGTGTTTCGATATAAAAAGAAACTAAAAGAAAGTTTTAAAAGTACGGAAGTGCGTGAAAGTATATTGGAGTTTATTGTTTTTTTTTAATTCAACATGTTTATTGTGTCCAAAACATTCTACAGCTGTAATTTAAGGGAAGTGGTCACACTTGGTATTTTTAACATATGTGAAATGATTTGAAAGCTAAGTCGAATTCAAAAGAAATTTAGGTTTAACTTTAAATATGTATTAACTTTATATTTATAGGTTAGGTTTTTTGTAACTATTTTGTATTCGTCCTCTTTTAAAACGATAGAGAAATACTCAAAACTCGTAAGTTTTGTATACCTTAAGTATTCCAAGAACATAGCATCAGTTGGCTTAAGAACAAAGTTTTATTGTACATTGGTTTTGTATTCTCGAACTTTGCAATGACTGGACAGACAGAGTGTGCTAAAACATTTCACATTCACGTAGTACGGCTAAAGAGCAAATCTATGAATCTCACACTTCGGCAAAAATTGGGTTCTAATTGGGGTAAACTGTTGGACATTATACTAGAAGCGCAATTATCACTGTTGAATTGAGACAAGACACGTAAGGAAAATGACGTAAATAATTCAATGATGTTAATGGCACCAATCATAACAAAAGCTCTCCTGTCTGTCCAAGAGGTTTAAAGCAGTTTGGACGGATATTGGTTTTTAAGATTGCAGCCAGATGAGAAGACGAGACAAATGATTGCAGCCAGATGAGAAGAAGAGACAAATGTTTGAAAACCCATACAGTTTAAGGCATTTTTGGCAATATCGCGAATGTGGTCGTTCTACAAAAGGTTAACTGATGGATGTCGTGATATTTCACTCCATTTTTTTAAGTGACACTTGTAAAGGATCGGGTCCTACATAATGGTATCAGAAATTTCATTTTCACAAGTTTTTTAGAACTATTTAGCATTAAATTGAATATAATAATAATGATTAATAATTAGCATCATATACAAATATGATCAAGAACCATTTGTAATAGATAATATAAGATAATTTGAAAACTCGATTTACTTTTAAGAGTTAATACAGTTTCAGAACGAACAATTAACGTTTTTTTGGCTTTTATTTGGAGACTTTCTTTAAGATTGACCAACACCATTATTGATTCCATTTAGCTGGAACAGCCTTTACAAAAATGTATGTTTTGGCTACAAATTTTAAAGCAAATATTATTCTCAAACAAGTTCCACCAAAACTCAAATGAAAAATCGGTTTTCAGGACACATTTAATGTTATCTGTTATTTTAACACCGAAAGATAATGTTTTAGTTGTTTTTAAATCATAAATTCAATCTTAATTCAGAAACAGTTTAAAGTAGTTCCCTCCCCCTTCCTATCCCTTTGTCTTACATTCATGAATGAATTATTTTGATGTGTATATTTTTTCAATTAAAACGATTGACATTAATATGCACTTAAATATTAATCTACTAAAACAAAAACTCACAAATTCTAAATATACCTGCAAGTTCAAAGTATATCTAAGGACCTTTAAACAAAAAATCTCTTCACTGTACAAAACATGAAAAGAGGGTCGACTCGACACTTTTCCATTTTTGAAAAATATATAGAAAGAAAAGTCCTTTCGTAAAATGATTTATAGACATTCATCATTTCTGTTGAATCGAGAAAATTTATAACTTCCAGGCGTCATGAAATGAGCATCGTATAACCTACTTCATCTTTTCCTTGACAATACAATATTTTGAATATTATTATTATTTGGTATGTTACCATTTCCAGACAAAATCACCAGACAATTGGTCCTCAGTTATGCTGTAACGAGCTAACGAATGTGCCATCACTTTCCCTTACTTTGCCCTGCCCTGCCTTGACTATCTGTCTAGCAAAGTGTTCACTTTAAATTTTATCAGGAACAACATGGCCGACAATTTGTTGCTGTCCTTGAATAAAATAAATTTTTGAATAATATCCTCAAACGCATGGCACCATCTACCATAAATCATTTAATCATAAATTGAAAGAGAATTTATTGCGCAGGGTATACGCTTTATACGGGGCTTACACAATACACGGCCGGCGGCGGCATGCTTCTTTTTTATTTTTGTCCATATCGTAATATATTTCATATCCCTAAAGTGATGGTGCCTCCAACGGTGATGTCGAAGGGGAGAAGTTCGAATACTAGGTAGTTCCGGGGATAGGGAGAAGCATTTGGACGTTTGCTGTTCGGTCCCTTTACTTTTCATACAACTGACTGGGAGCAATGTAGTGGCTGTGGCTGTGACTGTGACTATGACATGGCAGTATGACAGACATTGAAAATTTGTAAATAAAAACTGAAAAGGCTCAAACTCTGCGGGGCAGCGATTTCTCGTTTTTTTATGATTTCATAAATATGTCACGCATGTTACCTACGTTATGGCTTTTTGTACCGGCTTTCTGGCTTTTTACTTTACATATACTCGTATATACCTAAACCTACCCCCGCAGAGAAGCTAATATGCGTTAGCTAGCATGAAATTGCATTAGCGTGTCAACTATGAAACAAATTTATCATTTACATATACGACCTGTAACTTTTTGTCGACACAATTGCGTGTCTAGTTGGAACTCGAACGAGCAAAGGCCTATATACGAGTAATAGGTCAAACACTGTTCTCTGACACCGCAGATTACGGTTAAGGTTATATGTAGTCAGTTTTTCTACTCCTTCGGACAACGAACGAACAAAGGACTTGGAAGTAAATCAGCTGAGTGAGCAGTTACTAATTGATGATGGCAATTTTTTCTAGTTAAAGAGTTTAACGCCTGGATGTCTGTGATTCCAGGACACGACGACCCACGACTGACGACACTCCTCCTCTAAAAGAAAATGAATAAAAGTAGGTTTTGGATGAAGGACACGTTTACAAAGGATTTAGTTTTTTGTTTTGTGAACTTCCTTTCACAAAGGGATGACAGCAAAAAATTGACAGGAATTTCCAAATTTTCAGCCATTCACATAAAAGCAAAATGAACAAGAACAAAAAAATGTGCACGCAAATTGCCACCATGGCCATCGGAAGCTTGCTCTTCCTTCCGTCCATCATCGATTGAAACGGATGTAGGATAAATGGGATCAATCGGAAAGAACAAAAAAAAACCAGAATTTTGAAATATTTGTTATCATTATCTAAAGTCGAAAAGAGCAGCGATTTAAAACAGTTTACGTATTTGAATATTATTGGACCAAACATTTCCTATTTTTAGAATTTCGGAAAATGGATGATGTACGTAACGTGTGCATTTCCTTAAAATAGTAAATTTCTATTTAAAATTTAATTTGTTTACTGCAAAAGATGAGTCACAATTTATTTTTCTCTCGAAAAAATTTGAATTCCGATTATGGATTTACGTAAGACTTGACCTTAAATTTTTCATTGGATAAAGATGATTCTTATCAACTTCACATTGGATTTTTTTGATTGGTTTTTAAAAGGATAATTTTGAGGTTTTACGACGTTTGTAAATCTATTATTTGTGGAGATGTTTTTTTTACCCCCAATATCTCAAGAACAAGCGAGGTATCGACTTTCCACACATTTGGCTCATATGTATGATAATATTCTCAAAATGTTCCAACAGAACTTTATGTAGCTATTTTGAAAAATAAACAAAATTAGTTAAGTGATATTTTTAACTAGCTGGCCCGGCCACGCGTTGCTGTGGCTAACGTTCTATGTACTATTATTTGTATTCAAGATTGTAACAAATGGGTATGTTACAAAGCTTTTAGTAAATAACATTTAAAAGATGAACTTGTAAATGAAGTAAGTAGGGCGGATAATTTAAAATCATAAATAGTTTTAATTTGAATTTATCTAACCGGACTAATTGGTGCACAAAATTTTTGTTAAATCTGTCTTTCGCTAACAAAAATAGGTTTGACGGTTTTCCTACATGTGAACATGCAACATATAGCTACCCTTGTGATGAACATGGATTTTCTTAATCTAAACCGCAAATGAACATTGTTTGGCCTTGAGACTTATTTATATACATGGAAAAAGCTAAAAGAATTGGCACCTTCTAAAGAGTATGATAGAATCTGACGGTATCATTGGGATACGTGGCAACAGGACAACTTTTCCTAATAACTTTCCAGTTAAAATGGTTGTTTTAAGGAAATTTTAAGTGATATTTTGATAACCAAACATATACCGTTTCATAATTGCGGTAGATTCATATTACGCAGGAGATTAATAGGTGAACTTATATTAGATCATGGGGGCATTTTAGTATATCTAGTGATTATAAAAATTCAATTGATAAATTTTCATTTTCATCAACAACAGTATGGATTGATTTGAAGGACATGAGGCCGCCTGTTAACAACTGTTGTATCTGGAAGTTAATTTCGTCAACATCAACATTTTTGGCTGAAAAAATAGCCCGCTGACTGAGCCCGTTTTTTTCCTTCAAAAAAAGTCATCACGGCTTAAGAAAAATAACAAGAGAAAGTAGGAATTTTATCATAAGACAGTAAATTCGGTATATTTAGTTTGATGATTGGAAACACTCGAAAATTTCACCATGTCAACTATTATTTTGGAAATTCTTATTATCAATGATTCAATCGAATTGAATTGAGTTACTTCACCTTGCACAGACGTTATGCTCTGTGGTAATCATATTTGACCATGTTAAATTTTGCGGCAATCACTCGATTTGCCCAGATATATAAAATAGGTCAACAAAACAGCACATTTGGGTTGAAGGTGCGACTATGCAATTTTTGATAGGTTTATAAATACTGATTTGAGTAAAGATACATTTGTTCAATATATTCTTCCCATGAAGAAAGAAACTTTTAAATGTTCCATAATTTTGCATAATCTCAACCAACGCCATTTCAATACTAAGATAGTCAAGAAAAAATTGAGATAAATATAAAGAAGAAATCGAAAATCAATGTAAGCTGCATTAGTAGAAAAACAAATGAGGAATAGAAAGCCTTCCTAAAAATATAACTTGGAGTACTCAACCAAACTCTAACATCATTTTGAGAAACAAACAACAAAAATATTAACTATTGTAAAAATTCTAGCAAAACTGATATTTTCGATGTTAAAGAAATCGATAGATTGGATTGCACCGTTTTTTACTACGAACAAGCTAGTTAGTTTTTGATCCTTTTGTAAGGCAACGTACTACAAGATTGAAGCAAATTAAATTCTCTACATTAAAAACTTCGTGGCATAATGGTTTGTGCGTTGGACTGTCAGGTCGCAGATCTTGGTTTCAATCTCTGGCTATACTATCTAAAGTTGTTTTTCACGGGTATTACATCTTGCGAGGAATTGATAAATTCCACAAGAGTTCGGATTTATATGCTAACACCAAAAATTGAAAAAGTAAAATTCACAGTATTTCGTTCACTACAAAATAAATGTGACCTTTAACTTTAGTCTCAACAACATATGGTTAACCACCATTACCATTAAATTCAAGCTTATATGAAAGGTTTAGAAGTTGAACATAGTGCCATCTATTGAATACTTACTCTATCTAGTCAACAGATGTCGCAATCTGTTTGAATCGTTTGGAGCTAACAGATAATTATGACTATAAAAAATAATAGACAAACAATTTCCAATAAAATAATATTTGTATTATATATTGACATTTAAGCTATAATATTATTTAAGTTGGATCAAAATGAGTACAAATTTAATTAAAACTGGTTAAGTAGCTTAGGAGTCCATAGCGGACAAACATTGTGACACCTTATTTTTAATGTTCAGTTAGCTCTTAAAATATATAAATAATTAACAAACAGAATGATGTGTTTTTTTTACAAAAAAAAATGGAAAAAACGACTAAAAATTAGTATCGAAAGATTTTGAATCAAATTCCTCAAAAAAGAAAAATTATATGGCCCTGGGTTTATTTAGGTTTATACAATATCATGATATAAGAAACTGATAGTTTTAAAACAAAATCAATCGAACCAATTTTAGTAAATATCATGTCTTTACTTATATTTAAAATAGGCTCAAAAAACCAAAATGCAAAAATGATAGCACCTATTTTAAACAACACTTATAAACCTGGAAAATAATAATTTATTTAAAAAAAAGCTGCGTATACGCCTGAGTGTTCTCATTACATTACTCATGTCCAGAACTTTAAACAAAAACATACAACTTAGTAGTTATTTAAAAGGTACTGGACTGTGAAGACAGTGCAATACTTTCTTGTTTCATATTTCTCTCATGACTTTTTAAGGTTTTAAGTTTTATATTTTTTTTCAGCTCTATTGTACTTTTTTTTACTAAATTCATAACTTTTATATTAAGTTCTTCTAAGTAAGACTTCAAGCACAGGTTAGCTATAAATATGATTGAAATAGCCATCGATGTTTATCTACAAAATACTGAGTTATGTTTCTAAACAATATTTATCATTTCACAGCTATAAGTTTCCTCATATTAATTTATGCCAATAAAAAAGATGAATGCAAAGTTCAACAAAAAGCAAACACAAAGAAAAACAAAACCCTCTTGTAAAATCGAAGAAGTCTAACAAATGGAATCTATCGAATCTTTACGTACATAATATACTATCTATAAATAGCTTGTCGTTGAAAAGTTTTCTTCTTAAATTAGGGCACATAAAGATCCTAAAAGGATCCATAAAGTCGATAAAAGAAGGACAGACAAAAAAAAAAAGAATTTGTTAACTTCTACCGGATATCGAAGAAAGGCAGTTGTGGTGCGGAATGAATGTACCTGTTGCACACAAGCACACAAGTCACACTGAGAGATAAATCACTACGTTATCAAGTTAGTATCCGCCACAACCACCACCATTTTCCCGGATATGAAATGAGAGCTCCTTAGAATTTGAAATTCATTACCATCTGAATAATTCATAACCAATGAATGAAAATTTTCAAAATTATTGTCCTCTGGCTACAAAAACTGCCTACTCTTTATATAGGCATGTAAAATTACTGGTCTCCTCCAAAACGAGTAGATCCAATCACCAACAAATTTTATAGCAGTGCAAGCTACAAAAAGTCATTTCTTACGCTAGCGTAGATACATTGAATATAGACAGCAGCAAAATATATCCAAGTTCAAAGGCTCAGATTTTTGATTTTCAATTGTTAAGAATTATATCGCACCTATTTAGATTATCCCTTGATCCTTTTTGCCACATTCTCCGTCGACGATGACGATGAACGACGAATGATGACGACGGATTGGGTAGACGTAGACGTGGCGGGCGTCTGAATGAGGGCCTCACAATAGAATGGATGACTATCTGTATATATGGGGAGATTTATGTCTCTGCCTTGCATAAATAAATATTAATTTGAATTTGATTGGACGGGAGAGATTGTGGCGCGGAATCCACATCCTCCAAGCTCTGAGATGCGAAAGGCGAGATGCGGGACCCTCTTTTCAGTCTCTCTCGCTATCTATCTCATCACACCAGCCTAAACCTACTTATCGTCCTGGAACCTTTCTTCGCGTATCAATATCGATTAAATGACAAGAACCAGCTTCCAATAGATTGTATGGGTGTGCGTTTTTAGATATAGATACATCTTCATGTGTAAATGTATGTATGTATATTGTGTTGCCCCTTTATGGTATTCTGATTCGAATTAGATAGAGCAAAAGTGATAAAGAATCTACCCCTAATCGAATTTAATTTTAATCCATTGACAAAGGAACCAGAACGAAAGTTCCTTTCTTGTTAACTTGTCTTTAGAATTTTAACACACAGGGAATGTTATATATACTCGTAGATTGTAGGAAATTCAATATAAGATATCGATTTTGTATTTTAAATATATGTACATACCTTGACTTGTTGCGGAACCCCTCGGCTAAATTCCTAATCCACATTCTGCTCTGACAATTTCGACAATTTGCATTACACTTTTCGGTGCGGATTTGGCCTCGAGGACTTAATTTTTCTTTGATTTTTCATCACTTTGTGCACAATATTTTCTCTTTTTGAATTTTTCAACACTTTCTCACAAACATTGGGATTGAATATTTCCTATAAAAAAATAAAGAAAAAATAAATATGTTAATAACTTTTTTAAGGACTTGATCTTTGTTAAATAAATTCGTTTTGCTAACAGACTTGAGGAAAACAGTTCAAATATTAAATACATAAAATATTAGAGTTCGAAATTGCTGGTTTAAAAAATCAAATTTGTATGAACTTATAGTAATAAAAGGTGTATTAAGCATATCAGAGAGGAAGTTGGAGCACAACTAATATTTTTGAATCATACTGTAATTTGAATGTCAGGTATTCAGACAGTAGATGAATTTAATTCTTAAGTTAAAACTTTAAATCTTTTTCTCACTTATGAAAAAACATTTAACACAGGTACCAATTTAAATTAAAATCAAAACGTTAAATTATGAATTATATTAACAGACAAATTTTGAAGATCTTTAAATATTCTAGAACATTAATTTGTCAAATTTAGGATCTAAAAAAATTCGAGTTAGTTTAATGTTTATAAACAATAAATTAAAGTATTTGTAATGCAATATACTATCACAGTGTTGCGAAGCAAATATAAACGAAACGAAGTTTTCATTGAATTCTACTTAAAGGCGAACAGCTGAACTTTACTTAACTATGATACATTTATTATTAGTTCTGTGAATTAAATGCGGTCATCATTTTAACCAGGTACATTAAGAGCAATAAATAATGAATAAATTGGGTGGCGCAACAGTCCGTTTGAGAACTAGGGCCTAGTGACTGACAACTCTCTTTAAACCGAATCCGAACGGCAAAATTGAGAAGGCACTTTTTATGACAAGAATTACTCATGGAGAATTTGTCAATTCCTGACAAGAGACGGTTCCCGTGAAAAAACTTTGGATTGCATAGGCAGGGATCGAACCCAAGACCTCTCGCATGACAGTCCATCGCACTAACCATCATGCCACGGGTACTACCAAGACCAATAAACAGGACTTATTTTGTCCATATAATGTATTGAAGTTCACTGGAGCGTATACGCACTTTTTTATAATGTTGAACTTTTACTATAATTTCGTTTGCAAACTTTACTAGCACTAGACTTAAAAAAGGTTTTGTATTTTTAGGTTATTTATACAGTTTTTAATTTAACTTAAGAAACTGATTTGTATGTAAAAATCTTCCATTTAAGTGGAAAAACAATCAATGGTTCTGAGGCCGGTTGTATTCAGGAATTTACAATTTATTTTAGAATGAAGAGTGTTAAAGTCATTTAAATACTATACAAAAGACATAATTTTTACAAAAAAGAACAATTATTCAGTGTATTTTAAATAAAATAATGTCCTTAATTATCAAGTTTTAATTCGTGTTTCGCGATGTTTCTTCAAATATTGCCTACATTTTGTGTATAATCTGCCTAAAGAATCATTTTAATGTTCGATATTTGTACCTAGTGTTTTTCTACAAATATATTTTATTTTGTTTTATTGCAAAGTTGGGATCATACAATGTAAATTCGTAAATTATTTCTTTTGATTTTTATTAACAAGATTCTGGTCGGCTTTTTTTTTTCAGAAATGAAATCAAGAAAAACAAAAGTATATTATAGTGGAAATTTGTTGGTTTGTTGTTGACAATAAACTTGGTGATTTCTTATATTTACATATTAGAAAGATTATTAGTTTCTACACATATTTTCAAAATTGTATTCAGTAATCTAACCACTCTTTATCAAAATCCACTTTATATTCCAAACCATTAAAGAAAAGGACCAACATTTTTAAAAGAAATACAATTTCAAATTCAAGTTAACTTTATGTTTTAAGGAGGTGTGGATTATAGTTCATAAAAATTCACTTTGTCTCGTCATGAAATCATTTATAATAAATCGACAAATGTTTGGTTTCACTAAAAAACTAGAAAGCAGCAAAGGGATAAGATCAGACTCTTCTTTTTTTTCATTAAATATTAAAAAAAACATGAGTAATATGATTTGCAAAAAGCCTCAATCTTTTATTCACCTATTAAAAGTTACGTTATTTTTAGATTATTATTAAATTTTTATAACTTTTTGAAAATTTATTCATCGTATGTTTCTCTATGAACAACAAGTTATTGCAGCTTAAAACACATTTTCAACTTACATTTCCAAATGAAATTTCGTAGGATAAACTTAAAAATGTACATTTTCAACATCAAACCGGTCAAGAACAAACAACTTTTGAAATTCAATATATCATAATGCTACAGAAAGGTGACTAGGGTGGGATAATTAATTTTTTGAAAAAATTGTGTTTTTTCCTTTCACTCATTCGCATATTTTTTTACGTTTTGAATTTCTTAAGAAAATGTTGTGCATTTTTTATAGTATAAATACATTTGTCTTATAATTAATGAATTAAATGTTGATAGGGACAATTTTAGATATCAAAATGCACTCATAAGTCAAAACCCATTTCTTAAAACACATTTTCTGTCACTGCCACATATCGTCACCCTAATAAGCAGACCTCGTAACTCAACATTTACTTCACTGTTATTATATTTCTTTATATGTCCCCGGCCCACGAAAAGGGGGCTTATGACTCAACAAATTATTTTTTACTTTTTTTGGTTAGGACAGTTTTTGAGAAGGTCTTTTACATGGTAAAAACCAGAAAGTCCTGACTTGCTTAGAAAAGTATTAAAAATATAGAGAACGAAAAGCACAAATGAAAAAAAAAACATAATTTTATGAGAATAAAGATTCAAGTATTCATGGAATTAAAAATGAAAATAACGAATTGTTATTTTGCACAAAACACTTTTTATTTAACAATTGTAAGAATTTTCTTTATTTTTAATCTTTTTAATTGAAAGGAAGGAAAACAACTTCCGAGAAACTGACAAAATGCATTGTTTATTTTTAACAGCTGCTATATATAGACATTTTGTTTTTGAGCCATAAGCCACTTTTCCATAGACCGGTTCAGATATGGTTTAGGACTCAATAAACACAATGAGTAACTTTTTTCAAAAGTACAAGACTTTGAAATTAATACACAAATGTTTAAATCCGGAATCCTCTTTTTTTGGCGAAATTTTGAGTTCCTCATATAAATACGAGTTTTGCTTACAAGACCCAAAATATACAACTGTATTACAAACTTAGTTATAAAATTGATGATAACATTGATCGAACCTTTTAAATGCTTATGTTTATATTCTCTTTTTATAAAAAATCGTGTACCACATCTAAGTATTCAAAATAAAAGTGAATTTTTATTTAAATTAAATTTTATTTAAAAAGTTGAAAATTGTTTTTGATTTGAAATTTGTGTGAAAACCAAATTGGTCGGAAATCTTACTAAAATGTTTATATACATTTGTAATAATCAAAAATGAGCTTATAAAAATACGCAACTTAAATTCTTGTTTTGACCTAAGACCAACAAAATATTCTATCTTTGTAATATCAATATTTGTTAAAATTTAAAAAATTTGGTAAAATAAGCAAACTATAAATAATCAACGACGTGAACAGATTCAACTTATTTTTATTTTTTCAACTCAATTTTAACTTTCAAAAACAGCTTGAATTTCTTGCATATAAAAATTATAGTTTTGAAAATCAATGTCTCAAAACATGTTCATGTGTATGTTTTACCAAAAGAATCGAAAATAGTTTTGACTCGTAACACTATGCTTCTAAGGTGACGATTTGTTTGTTCAGTAACACGCATTTTCTTGGTTAAGATTCCTTTAACAAGTTCAAGACATATAAATTAAGGGTAATACATTTGCTACATCTACAGGTGGATTCACGCATCATATCAAAATTGTCACTTTCCTATAAAGGACAATTTTTTAGTTGACTATTTATGTTCAATATTTGTGATTTTGAAAAGTAAGTAAAGTTGATTCAAAAATCTAAAATCGCATCAAATTTTCTTCTTAGGGCTTCGTCTGATTATTTTTTTGATATCTACTAAAAAACCACAAGCTTTTCGTTAAATTACACTCCTCTATTTTTTTTTTTGAGAAAAACATTGAGTTATTTTTTCTTAAAAGTTTTCTTGAAACTAAATATTTAACATCTGGTACCTTAATATTTATTTGATACAAATTTCGTAAAACCACTTTTAAGTGCATTTTTTGCAACTTAAGTTTGTACTAAATCTGTCCAATCGTCTTCTTCTAAAACAAAACCCTACTTCAAAAAATTTAACCGATTTCTATAAGAATTGAACTCAAATAAAAGGTATTTTATTATTCCATAAATACTCGTTAGAAGAATAAGACAGAAAATTATCCTGAAAGGAATACGCCATTTTAACTGTTCTTAACGTCAAAATCATAAAACTCAAGAAGAAATATTTAGTATAGCTATATTAGGTAAGCGTGTGTCTTTGTTGCATATGTATGCTGTATGCAACTTGTGACTCTTCCACTATTTTCACTTCTTGATGGTCCTTTATCTTGATGCAACTCTTCCATAGCATTAGAATTTTTATATATTTTATATCAACAAAAACATAAAATATAAAACTCCAATTGCTTTATTTTGTACTCAACATCATGCAACTACTTTTCGAAAAGACGTTGATTGGTGTGTTTATAGTGGATGTTGGCACTAAATGCATCTAACTGTATATACTCCACAGTAAGTTTCGCATATAAAAAATGTTGTCCGTCGTCGCTTCGCTTGCAAAAGGGTTGCAGCTGAATAAAATATAATATGTTTTTGTATTGTGATTGTGTGTCCTTGCAAAAGTTTGAAAATATTTTACCAGAGAAATGGGGGGGCAGCAAATGGGTGATTTTACGAAAAAATACCTCTTCTTCGTCTTTTTCTTCTTATAATACTAAGTTGCTCCTCTTGAAGAGGTTTACAACTAAATAATGGAATCTTTAGATTGCAACAAGGCAGACGAAGAAAGGATATACACACGTCTCTCTTACTCCAACACATTTGGTTGCTCATTGTTTTGTATGTAAGCCGTCCAAAAGTTTTGCGGAATCGACGAGGACGACGACGACGTCGACAACGACAAGCGACGTTTAAGCTGCTTTTGCAAGCGTTTGCTGCGCTGCACTCGCCTTAGCCCTAGCCCTCACCATCATCATCGTCCTCGTCCTCGTCGGTCGGCAATATCATCTGTTACAATTTAAAGTTGGCTTTATGCAATAGCGATGGTCTCCTTGCACAATGCACTCTCCATTGTACAGGCAAAGTACAAGCAACTTAAGGTACATATATCAACCTTCCAACAATAATAAACAATTGTAGTCTACTCTTCTTTTCGTTGCAAAAGGATCTGATGATGAAAATGCATGAAAATCCTTTTTAATTAAACAAAAATTCTTAGAAGGATACAAAAAGGCTCGTTCTACTTATTGAAAAACAACAACATAATTGTTCAAAATTGAAAAATATTAACATTTTCTATTCAATTTCCCATTCTCTCTTCTCAAAGAAGTATTTTCGACGATATCCTTTTTCTCTTGTTGCATATAGATAGAGTAGGATTTTATTGAGAAAAAATGTCTAAAATCATAAACTTCCGAAAAACCACTAAAAACAATGCCAATATTTAAAAAAAAACGTGTTCTAGTTCCTCGTTGCAAAAACCAAAAAATAATAATAATAATAATAAAAATTTACATAATCCTTACGAGTTTCGGGTAACTACACAAAAAAGGACTTGCATGAGGTACAGAATATTGTACACCCGAATTCGAGTGCCGCTTAACAACACAAGTACAATTCAATGTGTGTTTGTGTGTATGAAGAAGAGTGTAGATGATAGAAAAGAGGATTGGGGGATGATGGTTAGTTGGTTGGTTGTGCAGATAAGTATATGAAGGACAATGAAAACAGGATTTTCACTATTCGTACCAGTATTAGATGATTTTTCACTTCCACTATTTTTCTTTAGATTTTATTTTTGGTTGCTCGAATGGTTGGTTATATTCTTTACATTCTTTCTCCTTCTCTTCTTTTTCATGCGAAACTGAATACACACTAAATTTACATATTTTCGTTAACAGGGATTTTCACAGTGCTCTCACTCTCACACTCAAAATAAACTTAATTCGACACCGTGTCGAAAATTCGTCGTCGTCGTCTTCGACGGCACATCTGTCACACGAATCCACTATCGAACTTTCAGACTTGAGGAAAATTCGTGAAAACCTACTCCTCACGAAAAATCAGAACGCGATTGAAAACAAAACCACCAACAGCAAAAAAAAAAAAAAGGACGAGAAAAACACAATTCTGGGTCCTTTGTAGGTACCCATAAACGGAAAAAGAGTCAATCAGCACTCAGCAGGACCGGCTAATAGGGGTGACGATGCACCGTTAGGTGGAAATGCAATCCAAAAATTTAACTTAGTTAAGGATTCACATGTATAAATAACCGAAGAACAGATAAACTAAACTAACAAAAAGATAAACGATAGAGAAACACAATAGATACTTTTTTTCTTTATTTTGGAAAAATATCTATTCTGTATAATTTTTGTGAGCTAGTTGTTGTTGTTGTGATTAGGGGCGAATTTTCGAAACGACCCTTGCTCTGGATTCAATGGTATCACGACGACTGACTCGTGAGGCGAACAACAGCGCAGTTATATACGAAACCGAGAGAAGACACGAGCACAGGCTCTGCAAGGATATGCGCGGAGTTCACTTGTTGGGAGATCCTTAATGGGGGTGCAATTTGAGGAATTATTTGGTGGCAACAAAACGGCTCGCGGCACGGTAAGTGGAAGCAAGTGAGGGTTGTGAATGAGTACGCATGGTGAGAGTTGAATCTTGTTTCTTCAATTCTTCAATTGTTGTACCACTCTATGTTTCGGTGTCAGTGTCGGTATCGGTGGATGGCGGTCGTATGGTATGGTATAACCGATGAGATGTGAGAATAACTCTATAAGGACACTGCACGAAGCACGACTCTTGTTTGTATCTCAAAAGTTGCTGTTGCTGTTGTTGTTGTGGGTGGCGCTCACAAGTGTGCAATATTGTTGTGAGAGACTAGGGCACTATTTTTCCCACGGTGTGGTGGAACTCTGTGTCATCAAGTTTATACTCTGTTTATTTTGTGGTGAGTTAAGAGAATTATTTGTTGATTTTCTGGACACGTTCCGTATCTGTTTCAAAATGCAATAATATCGTATATCACTCACTTACTGTTAGAAAATAAAGGAGCATGATTTCCTTTTGTTGATAAATTTAGTGTTAGTTTTAATGGTGTGGTGTGATTTGTTAGGTGCATTTTGAATCGGAAAACATATGGTAGAAATCGGGTTTTCCAAATGACTGTCTTTCTAACAAAGCAAAAAATACCCAACAAAAGGAACCCCTGCTACAAACTGTTGAACACGAAAACAAACCCACGGCAGTTAACTTGAACACAAAAGCTGCATGAGAAGCTTTTGAATTATATGAGACTAAATAATTCGAACAGAATAACTTCGAGGTTTTTTTATATTTCCAATTTTTTTAAATTATTCATTAAAAATATAAGTATAAAATTAAATACATTTTATGAATAAATCTTGAATGACAGGACATTTGCCATAAAAGTAAGTTTTGGGTGGTGATGTGAATAGGAATGGTTAATGTCCAAAAATAATGTGAGGACACATTTCATATTGCGAAATCAACCACTGATAAAATTAGTATTCAAACATTAACGAATTATGAAGAATATTTGAATATAAGATCGTAAGAAATTAACTATCTAATTCTTTTATAAATAAAAACAAATTAAAATTTGCTCTGGAATTAATTTTACTGGTCTCTATTTCATGGAACAAAATAAACTCAACATATTTTGAACTAAAAATATTTAGCCCTATAGGTACAGTACTTTACAAATATTTAATTTAACAAAATTTTTAATAACTAAAATAAAAATAACACAAACAAAAATAATAAATTTAATTTATTTGAAATTTTGTTCGGAAATTTGCATCTCTTTTGTTTTAATTGTTTAAAAAAATCAATTTGATTTGTTTAGAAAATCAAAACTAAAAATTCTTTGAATCAACCTTGGAACTAACATTCTCAGCTTTTAATAAAATTTAAATTAGTTTAGTTCTAGAAATTAATAAAATATCACATGAGTTTTATGGCAATTAAAATCATGGAATGTTTATTCGCACAATTATTTATAGTTTATTTATTTAGTCCCACAATTTTGCGAATGGTCTTCTAAAATTCTTAAATTAATCTGTCTCTAAGAAACTGCCATATGTTATTAAAATCGTGTAATAAGAAAAAAATATATCTTGATTTCGGAAAAGTGTCCTTAGAAATTAGTTTTCTTTCAGTAATTAATATTAGTATTTTTGAACTGACTTGCTTTTTGATAATCAAAAAATTCAGTTTGGAATTGGTCTTGAAGGTTTGACAATAACACAACATAGGTAAATACAAAATTAAAATTAAAAAACATATTCCTGTCAAAAATTTCCCATTGTTTTCTGATTTCAAAGCAAGGACCTGCGCACTGTGTGCAAGCATAATTTTCCTTGAGCACAAAGAAACCCAAAAATATTTCCCTCTATTTTATTCTCTCTGCCTCTCTCACTGAAAATAATAACAGATTCCATTGCATTATTAATCAAAAAGTTTTCATTTACTCCTATCGTTGTTATCAAATTTTGCTATTACACTGGAAGGATGAAGTTCCGTTGCGTATATAGAAAAAGATTCTCAAACCCTCTTCCCGTCATAGAAGCTACTTCTCTTTTTGTAATAAAAATGTTTGTAATGCATTTCCTGTGACCTTGTGCAAATAAATAAAAAGAAAAGCATTTTCATCTTGCGCGGTCTGGGCGTGCATCTGAAAAGACAACTTGAAAATTTGCTTTTGAGCATCCATTAGCAGAAATTACCGTTTCGTTTGTGGCACATTCGCTACTTCTTGAAACTTTTCAAATTTAAAATAATTTTCCTAGCCCTTTGGCTTGTTGAAGAGTGAGAGGTGGGGGGCTGTTGGATGGAAAAAAGGTTGCGTTTGAGAGATCCGTATGGAATTTTGTGGGGGATGCATATAAAGCGTATATACATACAGTGAGCGACAGTTGGTATAAGTAGGTAGTTTGCTATGAAAATTTGAAGTGTAATTAAAAGTTTTCAAAAATGTCCATCGTCGTTAGAAGCATATGTTGTGCATATACCTAAGCTCATATATGTATATGTATACCTCTTGGTTAATGTCTGAGTATTGTTCCATGTAGTAATTACTTAACCTAGAGATTGCAAAGGGAGAACATCATAAGGCTATATAGAGATCTCTCTCTGGGAATAAGCCAATTTAAATATGATATCCTTGATAATTGAAGAAAAAAAAAACACGAGTCATCAGGACTTTCTTGCTTTGGAAAAGGGACAAAATTGCTGTTGGTAATTTTATACCATCAGAGTCACGTGTTTATCGTATAATGCAACCACCCAACGACAGATAACGTGAGCTTTTAATTAAAATAAGAAATTTTATAATAATTACTGAACGAAGGATTGAGTTGCACAATCAGAATCAAATTGGGAAGCACGTTCGCTGGAGATAATAAGTAGACATCGATTCCTGTTTTTTAAGGGGTTAAATTCCAAGTAAAAGCATAAAGATTGCAAAATAAGCAGACAATATTTCGCTAACGCGTTCATGTTACTTAAACGGACATTCCCTGGGCAGGGCGCGAATAAGGAACATGCAATATAAGTTAATATATTAACTCTTTGTAATCTGTTCGATTTGTCGAATTGAAAATTTGACATTTCTCAACACTTCAAGGTCCCCAGAATTAAAATTAAAGATTTTTAGAGCCCGTATATTTCCGATACCATTTTTTGCCGTCTATATCGCAAGAACCAAAAGAGATATTGCCTTCAAATGAATTATCGAGAAATGAAGAAAAGACTTTCAAAAAAGTGAGTATAGGTTTTTTTTACAGCAATATAACTGTAGTACCCTGCCTGTGCCAATTAAAAGCTTTTTTTCACTGATACTGCCTTTTTCGAGAAATTGACGAATTCTCCTAAATTCTCAAATAAGCCGTTCGAATTAGTGATATAAACTGTAGGTCCCCTTCATCCCTGCAATTACTCGCATACAGAAATGGTTGAGAGTTGTAAGTCACTAGGCTCTGGTTCTCTATGGACTGTTGTGCCACCTAATTTATGTATTTAAAATAACACTGCAAAAGTTGGTAAACATTGATTTTCGACTCGAATATGTTGATAAAAATTAATGATATTATTTCCGAGCTATTTAGAAAATCGAAAAATTGCTTCAAAACTGATGTTTGATTCGAATATTTCGAGAACAGATAAAGGAATTGACTTTAAAATTATTTCATTCTATGCAAAACTTTGATTTTAAAGTAAATATTGTTCTTAGAGAAATCTAGACACCATTTTTCTATTAGAATTTAAAAAAAAAATGCTGCAACGAAAAACAGATATTGAAATGAAACGCATGTAAATTTAATTCTTTGTGGAATGAGAAATTTTATCCCGAATAGGGTGAAATCTATGAACTCATGGTTTGATTCGACCTGTAAGGAGGTTATTAGGTTCAGAGATGTAAGTTTCCGTTGTTATAAAGCCAACCTGACTGAGGAATACCGGAATAAGTTCAAACAAGCTAGAAAGAGCTGTAATGTTCATATTCGACGAACAAAATTTTTGCATAATCAGAAATTAATTCAAAAAATATTACAATGTCCCAAAGGTAGCAAAAATGTATGGTCATTTGTAAAACAAGTACGAAGCACCACGTCATCTTCGGTTCCAACGCTCGTCCACAGATAGTATACCCGCTATATTGTTCTGAAGAGGTGTTCTTCGACGCTGGCAAAACCACTGCGTAAACTTTTCCATCTTTCCTACTCTACAGGTCTTTTTCCAAATACAGTCTAATAGCACTCACGTCCCTTCTTTCCAAGTTCAGGGAAACGCTGATAAATTATCAGCTTAAGAAATATCTTGAAAAACGAAATCTTCGTATGGCTTTCGTAACAATAAGTCTACTGATGATCTCATAGTTTAGCTCACCGAACAGTTTAATTAATCTTTACATCGTTTTAGAAAAAGTTAGATTGTTGCACTTGGTATTTCAAAAGCATTTGATAGAGTTTGGCATCAAGCTCTCTTATCGAAAATGCGTGCTTTTAGTATTGATGAATCTCTTCTTCGTTGGATTCGAAATTACCTTTCTAATTGGATAGTTTCAAGTCTGAACTTCATAAAATAAATGCTGGTGGTCTCCGACTCTCTTTCTTATATTCATAAATGATCTTTTGTCTTCCACTTCTTATCCATTAAACTGTTTCGCTGAGGACAGTACCCTTAGCTCTTCATAGTCGTTTCTAGATTCACATTCTTGCCTTTCTGATGTGGAACTTCAACGGCAGCGTATAATAAGCTCATTAAATTCTGATCTTGACGACATTGTTCAATAAGCAATCAAAAACTGTGTAGAATTTGATCTGGCTGTAATTTGCATAACCTTCATCCATCCAAAGCTTAAATATAATTCGCATATCTGGGCAGGTGCCCCTAAAATAAGTTTTAATCTCTTGAATAGAATTCAAAAAACAATTTTTAAAATGATAGGCGAAAGAAATATAAACATTTACATTGCTAGAACACCGTCGCAATGTCTTATGCCTTTCGTTATTTTATCGATATTTTTACAAACAATGCTCTGTCAAATTAGCCAGTTGCATTCAATCTCTTAAAATATTCAGCCGTAATACTCGCCCTTCCAGGAATGCTAACCAGTTTACCTTTGTGCTCAATTTCGGCCGTATTGTCAAGTATAGAGATTCTTTCTTAAATCGCACATCGAGAATGTGGAATACTTTGCCCAACTCTGTTTTTCACTCCCATTTTGATGTTCAGAACTTTAAGGCCA
This sequence comes from Eupeodes corollae, assembly GCF_945859685.1. Classification (NCBI taxonomy): domain Eukaryota; kingdom Metazoa; phylum Arthropoda; class Insecta; order Diptera; family Syrphidae; genus Eupeodes; species Eupeodes corollae. The sequence goes on from NC_079149.1 coordinate 138,836,055, forward strand.
ATGTGCACCGCTATCTCCTCTTTAAACCTTCCCTATTTTCCCAATACTCGCAGTGTTTTAAAATTTCAACATATAAAGGTTTCTAATAACCCCTTGAAAAATAAAAATACAGCATTGAGATAATGTTTGATGTTTGAGAAATTAGTTAATCCTAAATAATTTTGCAATATCTTTTTAATCTTTAAATTTGAAAACCAAAGACTTAAAGGTATTTCGGAACTATCATTATAGGAAAATAATTTTTAAAGTCCAAGGGACCATTTACAATTTGAAAATCGTTTTTTTTTCGAAAACTCTAAGGTGGCAAGATGCCCTAAGTTGGCTTTTGAGTTAGTTATTTAGTTAAAAGGTCACAAAACGTCTACTTTAGCTTTTTCTATTTTTCTAAATTCATGATTTCTAAGTATGATATTAAGACATTATAAATCCGTTTTCAAGATTTAAGATTTTTTTATTTTATTTGATTTGTAAAAAAATTAAAATATTGCTAAAATGAATAAATAAATTTGCATCCAATAATTGAGTTTGACTGTAACTGATTTTAAGGAGATGCACATTGCACTAGAGTATGTAAGCATCTCTTATTAATTTTGCCTTGCTAGAAATAAAACACGCACAAATCAATCAATTTCCAATCCTGAACAAATTCCATCTTCTCCTCTGTATGACTCTTATCGACCTGGTGGCGGCTGCCGGCCGCCTGATAAACTCGTACTTGTGGCAAATTGTCAATGACTTTCAATTTTCTTAATAGAGGGTGCTGTGATGATAGTGAATCCCGGACGCCCGATGTGCCATGCCAAGCCATGCTATTATTGTCTTACCATTCAAACCATTCAACTATGTATCTGCCTTCAATTCCATTATTTTACCGGTAACTTCATACTCGCATATGTATGATCAAAAAGAGGGTTGTTTCTCATACGCTAACACAATATTTCCACATCACAACTAGTCTTACCCCGAACTCAGTTCTTGGAAATCCATTTCGATGTCATTATTCTAAACGCACATATAAATGCATCAGGGGCAGCCTTAAAAGACTCGTATAGTTGGTAGCACACACACCAACTCATAAAAATTGAAGAGTATATGTCACTTCAAATTATTTAACAAAAAAGACAGAAGAATGGGAAATTGAGAGCGAAGGGTGCAACGTCAGGCATCGCATCACCCCCGGCTAAAATTTGTTCAACCCTAAGCGATTCTACCTCGAAACGTTTAAGTATGAAACTTGTTGGTTGCTATTGCCGTTGCCGTTGCCGCATGCAATTTTCACCCCAACTCTAAGCCCACAATCGCACCCTTCCCAACAACATATCAAAAAAAAAAAAACACCCCTGCGATTTGTTGTTCATCAATTCTTGCTGCTTGCTGCTGCTCTGTGTCTGTTGCTGAGTTAGGGGAGAAAAAGCCTATGCTAGCTTGACATGGGGTTTTAATAAATAGTCAATGTTGTATCTAGTAAATAAATTAAATCACCCACCCGCCGGGCCATGCCGCCTCGACTGCGATCTGAGGGTGGTGTGCTTGTGCCTTGTGCGTGCTCATTGATGTAGGCGATGAGGATACGAGTGGTATGCGAAGAGATAGGGTGGTGGTTGATGGCAGAAGAACAAAGGGCAGAAATCAGTTTCTTGCTTGTGCGGAAAATTATTTATTTTTTTTGGGTTGATGATGAATGCAATCAAAGGATTTTTTTTTGCTTTTTAATTTGCTGCTCGTTTTGAAATTATAATAAATTCATAAAAATAGTCTCTAAATTAAAATTATATGGTGACCATGCGAACTTTGATTTATCAAACTTTTGAGTTTTTAGGGATGTGATTCTCCTTAAATTCTAGAGCATTTATTCGGGATGGTTCCAGCTTATATAGAGTGTTTTTTTTTGTCTGTATAAAGAGCTCGATGGTTGGTGTCTATATTTGACAGTTGAAAATGTCAAACTATAAGTTGACATTTCTGTTAAGGAGGGTTTGACAATTCTTTATGAGTAATATCACACAAATTGTGGAAATTTAGACCAACTCGTAAATTTTACGGTATTTAGTCATTAAGCTAATTTCGGTTTGAACGGCTTCCTCAGTAAACAATATTGGAGTATGTGGAGCGAAGACAATTAAACAATCACCTATACATGCAATAAAATTGACTATGTGGTTCCGTTTATCACCATTGGAGATTATTTCTTTCGAAATGAGGAAGTAACTGCCGTTCAGTCATGCTTATTGAATTGTTAAAACAAGAAGCTACATTAAATGATGTCAATTTTAAGTTACTATAGAATTGTATTGACATTCTGGTGCCACTTACCCCATTTTCCCCTAACAGTGATTTTCGCTGTAATATTAAACATCTGCTTATATATTTAGAAATAACTCAGTTTTTTTCGTAAAATTTGTTAATTTTTATATAATTAAGTTTTGATTATTCTTACAGACAAAAACCATAAGGAGAAGAATGAACGCTCACTTGGTTAGAATTTTTTGAGAGCAAATTAACAACAGAATTTCAACAGCAATGGTCACCATGGCTAGACTAGAGTTCAAAATAAAGACATGTTCCAGAGGAAATGACAGTTTTTTGTTTAATCTTCGGCCAGCAAGCATCCAAAACCTACCGATTTTTGTTATCCAGACACCGAAAATAGAAATATATAGAGTCACATCTGCTATGTCCAGGATATAATAATAATAATTGCATTATTATTCATTCCTCTCATAATAGCGAGTGATTACTTATTTTCAAATTTTCAATGGTCTACCATTGCCTTTGGGATCCGAGAGTACCACAGAGAACTTGAACTACCCGCTCTTTCCGAAATATGAAAGGAAACAGCCAGATGTATAAAGTACATAATACCTCCAAAGGAAGGATACATTGGATATTATTTAAATGAGTGCCTATTCACAAGCACCAGGCGGCGGTGGCGGTAGCGGCAACGGCAACGGCATCGGGTATGGCGTCGGCGGTAGATGGTGCCCTTTACTTCCAGAAACGTTTTGAAATTATTTTTTATTCGAGAAAAAGAAAACCTAAAGGAAAAAAATCGTTTTCATCTTAGCGGCGGCAATGGTGGCGAGTTCATTAAGTTCTATTCTTCATTATAATTGAATTTGTTCGAAGGGAGTGAACTGGAATAAGTGCTAGAGTCGGTCCCTTTTTCTTACATTCGTTTGTCGCTGTTGTGTCTCGACGATAATGAAATTTTATTTGGGTTGTTTTCCAGCCAGCAGTTTCATTATATCAATTGCGGTCGAGCCGGCAGCGGTGCGGTGCGGTGGTGTAGGAGGTGAAACATTGTCAGAAAAGAACAGGAAAAAAGAAACAGACTCCTAAAAATATAACATCCCTTTGCCTTCATCTTCACCCATGCAAGCAATGGTTGTTAACGGCAAAGAAAAGTTATTCATATCATTATGAAAAAAATACGTACGTAAAATTTAATAATTTAATTCCAACCACAGCAATCTGCAAACATTGAAGGCATTTTCCTTTTCTAAATGGGAATTGCAAAAATTTAAATTATATTTTATATACAAGCACCTTATATTCGCATTAAAACAAATTGTATTTTTTAAAGTTCAGGCATAAACTACTATTTAAGCTTTTATGTACAGAAGATGCATTATTTTTCAAAAGATATTTACTTCTTTTGTTTTTTGAACTTGGTAAATTTTTTGTATTATTATTTTTAAACTTTTAATGCAAAAACTTTTACAATATAAGTTAAAAATATGTATATGAATTTATGTACTTAAGGCCTTAACCTGGAATTTTCGAAAAATTATGTCCCCAACAAAAATTTGCCATTAGAAACTTTAAGGAACTCGCTTTTTGAATTTTAATATTAAAGGTATTGCCAAATTGTTCATGATTTTTGACTACTCAAAACTTTAAATGCGTTTTTCTCATTACCGCATTACATTTTGCCGGACCCGTAAATCAGACAGTTTTCAATCTGACGGTTTTAAGTAAAAATTTTCACGTTCAAGTTTAAAAGCGCGTCGTTAAATACAATTGAAAAAAAATAGGATTTTCTCATTATAATTACAAAATTCAGGACCTTTTAGCCCGGCCGTGGGCCTTCGTTTCCAAACTTTCGAATTATTTTGTAGTATTTTTGAAAGAATCTAATTTTTTCGGACTTTAAAGTAGGCTATAAGTTGCTGATGATTTTTATAGAATATTTAATAATTGCTTTAAAAGCATGATTTAAATATAGCAAAAAAAACAGTTTTTCCAACTGAAGGCGTGTTTTTTTGGTAACCTATACCTCCGTAGTATCAAAACATACCGACTATAAACCCTTTACTCAATGATTTAACTCACTTTTATTTAAAAGTTGGTATTAGTGTTAGTTTCAACAAAACAGTATTAAAATGTCACATCATTTCATAGGTTCAGAGATGATTGTCAAATAGAACGATGCTATGAGTCGACACTAATGATTAATTTTTGCTGACGAAAATCTAACAACTTTTAAATAGCTAAAGGTTTTATATAATATTTTTGATATATTGTATTCGAAAATTTTTTAAAGCCAGAAACCTTAACATAACTTCTGTTTCAGTTTATTATAAGTTACTGCTGTTAAGAACGTAGTACCCGTAGCGTGATGTTTAGTGCGTTGGACTTTTATGCAAGGGGTCTTGGGTTCAATCCCTGCCTGTGTCATCTAAAGTCTTTTCACGGGTATTACATCCTGCGAGAAATTGACAAATTCTCCAAGAGTAACTCTTGTCATGAAAAAGTGCTTTCTTAAATAAACTGTAGGTCCCCTCCATTCCTGGCAACATTACTCGCACACGGGAATGGTTGTGAGTTGTTAGTCACTAGGCCTGGTTCTTCATGAACTGTTGCGCCACCTAATTTATTTATTTATGCTGTAAAAAACAATGGTTCTGCCAGTACTGACATATGAAGGCGAGGCCTGGGTGTTTTGTAAAAGAAAGTACGAACTCTAAAGCGCGTTCGAGAGCAAGCTCTTGCGGAGAATTACTGGCTCCTTATGTGAGGAAGGACGATTCCAGAGACGCTTCAATCAATAACTGTGCGCAACTTACCTCGAAGCTGATATTGTGAAAAAAAATTAAGCTCGGTAGACTTTGGTGATTTGGAAACCTATCTGTTAGGAGTGAGGAAGAACCAGTTCAGAAAGTCATTTGTAGCACAATTTACTGAAGGCAACAGCGTGGCACACCATGCTCACGGTAAAAAGATACTCTCGACGAATGCCCCCGAAGCGCACCTGGATGGCGTTCATCGGCTCAAAATCGAGATGAATTCAGAGACTTATTGTACAGGACCAAGACCGGAAACGTTTGTCAAACCGATATGATGTTGATGCATTGTGTATATTATTCTTTGTGTCAAAATTTTGTATGAACAAATTATATGATCCACAAGCCCTGGGATTAAATATATTCATATTTCAAATTTCTGGTTATTCAGAACTCTTTGTTTAAAAACGCTGTAAATAGCTTTAAAAATAGAAATCGCAAAATTTGGAACTCGAGATTTTAATCAAACATGATATTACGATGGTAAAGAAGTCAAAAAAGTGGGTCCCCCAATTCCACCCGTCTGTCCTGTCTGTCTGTCCACGCTCCTATAGCCTAACATATTGGGTCTATTGAGTTCAAACTTTTAAGTTAAGGTTTTCAGCAGATTCGCTTTAGGCATTTTTTTATATTGTCAAAATGATTGTTATTATTCAGCCTATTTGCAGCATTTAAAGAACTGAAGTTTTAAAATTCAATATTGTTTCGAATACTGTAAAGCGTTTTTTTTAAACTTAAATTAGTTGAAAGTTCTTAGAATTTTGAACTTTTTTTCATCAACAAATCAGTTTTTGATTATGTTTTTGTTTTCAAAAGTGTTTTGTTTGTATTTAATATTTAATATTATTCAATATTTGTATGACATTTTAAACCTAGTATGACCTTTGTTCTGATATACAAAAATAAATTAAATCAAGTCCTGGTGTTTTTTCTACAGATAGTTCAAAAATAGATAAAACGCTTTGCTCGTACTACCTTTAAATATGCAGTATTCTTAATTTACAATTTTATAAGAAAAACAGTATCACACAAAAATTTTATAATAAGGAGTATTGAAAAATAGTGTTTCGAGTAGCCGCTGCTCCCTTTTTATTATCGTTGCGTAATCCGTCGAATGATAAGGAAATGGTAAAAAAACATCAAGTAACATTTTGTTTCTCAAATATCAAATGCCTTAAGTCATCAGTAAGCTGCCATCAGCCGCACGTTTCAACCCACATACCTATACCTATAAAAATGTACATAAGTACCTATCTTATTCAAAATATTGTTAAGCAAAAGCCTATTAATATAAAAATATAAATTCTTGGTAATTTCGTGTTAACGAGTTTCGCACCTCTTGCCAAAGACCACACGAAGAGCAGACCATCGTAAAAGAAAAAAGCATTACAACAAAAAAGAACTTTTCTTCTATAGGTTGGGTTAGAATAGTAAACGAGTGTATGGTTTAGGTCGTTTTCAAAAGAATTTAGTCCTTTCCGCAAGCAATATTCGAGGCATTTTCGTTTTTTCATCTATACATAAATATACTCCTAAAACGGGGTTAGGGTTATTGTGTGGCAGTGGCAGGCAACAACGTTTCCTTTTTTCTTAAATAGCCATTCACATATACCAGCTATAGTATAGGTACCACCTATCATCGCGTGTTTGACTGAAGTGAAATTTAAACTATGTTTGCTTTCACTTCGAAAACTGTGTTTCGCTCCGGTTTAGTGAACTTGTTTCTGATGTAATTTATATTATAAAATGACAATTTTATACCTCAAACCAACTAACGTGGTTCTTGTTTAAGTGTTTAACGAAAATGGTTATAAAATTTCTGCATTCAAAAAACTATGTCATTCATTTTATTGGTGAAATAACGTGTGAAATATAAATTGATGGTATGAATTACCAACTTTTTGCGTTAAATAATTTTAATTTTTAAAAAATTGAACATGGCCATATCATCTTCAGGAACCTTTGCACGTATGCATCTGTAAACTTCATGTACAATGTTCAATGGAACATATATGCATGCATCATGCACCTTCATAACAACCCGCTCTCCTTAATTAGTTCGACCTTAGTCTCCAAACGCTTTTCAATCGAATCGTATGCTGAATCTTTTCAATAAACGAAAAGCCTTTTGAGGGAATTTGTTCAATCAGCGCTCCATCTATAGTCATTAAGGGTCATATTGAAATACGAGTAGTTTTTACTCGAAAAGCACTGCAAACTGCATACAGCGCCATGGTTGTGGATGGCGCAACGCAAATATAGACGCCAAAGCTATAAGAGCTCTGGAAGCTCGATCTGAAGCTGGATGCCCTGTTTACTTGCTCCTAATTGGCATCCTCGTTGCCATTGCTGTTGCCGTCACTGTTCGCCGTTGACGTTGACGTCGTTGTAGACATCGACATCAACTTCCTCTACCTATAGATCGTCATATAGACGTCTGTCCCCCGTCATTTAAATTTCGTTTGAAGGCTTATATTCCGTTCCAATCATTTCCACATAAAGGCTGAACGGTGAGAGGCTGAAAGGCAGATGATGACGATGATGATGTTCTCCATGCAACCGAGTCGTCAGCCACTACTGCAGGTATAGAGAAAGAGGTACAGGAACATATACATACATATACATGCATTCAGGATTCACCTAACAACCCATGTGTGTGTAACGGTGATCCGCTTCCGAATCTGATTTAAGGACCTGCGGATGTTTTATACCACAGAAGCATTACGAGGCAAAAAGGTAACGACAGGATTTTTTTTTCAACTCCTTTTTTCGTTTTTGTAAATATTTCATGAAAACAGTTTTCTTCTCATCAGTGTGTTAAGGGCCCACTTTCATTTGTTTGCCATGGTCCTTTAGTCGCGCTTTTATGTTGCTATGCTGTGATGTGATGTGATGTTCACTGTGCTGTGCTACTCTGGAACTGTGTACGGTTTCACTTATGCATCTTTTACCATATACTTTTTTAAATATATAAAATTTAACACTAAGGACTTTCATGAAATGCAAATTTGCTTCAATATAAGAGTTCTAGATGCAAGCAAATGCAAACAAGCGTGATGAAGCAATAGAGATACCTACATTTAACAAGACCCAAGATTTCACGGCGTCACCTGCAGTCTATACCTTTGTACCTATTTTTCTTCTTTTATGTGATTGCAAGAATGACTAATGACTTTTGGTGCAAACGTTGTGACTGTTGAAGGTATTGTATAGTCCTTTATCCATCAGGGATTTAATGGCCTTAGAGTCTTGCCATATATTAGCAGTTTGAGTATGAGTATGATTGACACGCTTTTTTAAAGTAGGCACTTATTGCAAAACGTCTCTCGGTTCTAATTTGAGGGTGGTAATAAGTTAATAATAATATATTCTAGAATCTTTTTAATGAGCTGTTATGCATAATATATTTTTTTATATTCCTTTGGAAACTTTTTTTGTATCACATAAGTATACATAGCACATTGCGGAAGAGGGTGCTTATGGTAGCACTTTAGTTGAAGAGCACTTTATTATGTAACCAAGTACCCATGCAATGACTCAATTTGCTTATGGTACTTCAAAGTTCCATTAATCTTCAGCCCAATGCATAATAATTTTCTAATTAATTCAATACAAGTGCAAACAAAGATGCCAAACAGAAAGCCATATAAAGGTGTGTTTTATAGGGATTCTTTTGCCCCTTTTGCCACCCCAGCCTGCCACCAGATTTCAGGGGTTGCTAAATATTATTTGCAGGTAAGCAATTGCTTTCGTTATATAGGGCAAGTAGTATTGGTTTTATTTAATCAAAAAGGTAGGGGGAATTATGTTTATCAAAGACCAACGAAGAACGCGCTTAGATCTATGAAAGGCTCTGTACGCACGACTTTTACAATTTTGATGAGTTTAACTGATTTTATTTTTCAATTTTTGAAAAGCTTTTAAATCCTTTCAGCTGAAACTTATTCATTTGATGGATTTGTATTGACGTTTTTACAAATGTCCCCCAAAAAAGATTCTTCAAGGCAACTCTGCTGATCATTCATATAGCAACAAAATCTCGTATTCATTTTTAGGTTTTTTGTAAAACCCGCTTAAGAGAAGGGAACAAGTATCATTGTCTTGCTTTTAACTTAGAAGCAAAAATACTTCAGTGGATTAAAAAGATTCAATTTGTATTTCAAAGTTTTTGACAAATAGTAAGAAATTTCAATGATATTTTCGGGTTGAAAATGCGGTACATGTCAAAAACTAAGTCTAAATTAAAGTGTTCACCAAAGTGTTCCCACGGGAGAGGATCAGAAAACGTAAACAAAATTACTAAAAGCAAATTTCAATTCGAAGTGTTTGAAGTTAAAATTGGACACGAAAAAAATACGGAGATGAAAAAAGTTAATCAAATAACCAAATTTTTTTCCTTAAGTGGGTTAAGTGTGAAATATGATCGAAGGTTATGTTAATACACGCTGAAATTATTCGGGAACGAATTTTCAAGAAATTTTTTTTTTCTTAATTCAATAATAAAAGTAGCGGCCAAAATAACGTTAAATTTTACCATTCATTTCTTTAGAAAGATTTCTTTTCAAGATTTGTTAAAACAGTTTTACGGTTGAAGTAGATTTTCATACTGATTAGGTGCACACATACCTTTTATTTATAATATTTGAAACTATGAAGATGAGTGTCTCAATCCCAGCCCCAACATATATTTTACAAACTTTAAGAGACAAAGTTTCAGAATATAATTCAAAAATCTATCACAAAGCCCATAAAGCTGAGAAAATCCATTCACACATTTTACCACAGCTTACCATCATGCAGACTGTATGTGAAATGTTAAACTATGAGCAGCTTGGAGCATATGCTTGCGGGTTAAAAAGTACTACTCTATAGTTCGAACATTTCTAAATAACGCATCATATGCACATTTTATGGTCCTTAGTCTTAAACCATAAAATCCTCAGCTCCCACTCAACCACAGCATTTAGAAATGAGCAAAAAGTGTACAAGAATATTGCTTCCATTGTCCATTTTAATTGAAAACCAAAATCGAACAACCACATCCTTGTGCACAAAATCTCCTGAATTGAGTCCTTATAGAGAATATTTTATTTGTGATTGGGGTAACATGTCAATAAAGAGAGTATAGAAAAGAAAGGCATGTTTGTTGCTGTCTATATTATATGCCAAAATGTTGCACATAACAAAAAGTTATGTGCACATAAAAATAACAGATTTCAATCCTTGATTGTTAAGGAATCTTAAGAAATTGAAAATCTTATGAAGGATACTTTTGGACAACAATAGCCGATTGAAAAATTTTTGCCACACAAAGATATCCTTTTATATTTTTGTGTTTTTGATGGTTCCGGTGGCGATTTTTGTCAGACAATAATAAAGTCAGAGAAATCATTTTTAAGGCCATCTTTAGAGAGCTCAAATACCAACACTTTGACACTTTTTAAAACCATGCTATTGATTGCTTTGTCATTAGTGTTCAATTGTCCATTTTTAACAAAGAAGTGTATAGGTACTGTCATTATCGTTTGTGATGTTGGTATTCTTAGGACAGTTTAGAAAGGTCTTGAGTGGACTTCCAATTACTAGTAATAACTCTGTATATATGAACATTTTCAGATTTAGAGGTAATTGTAATTTTATTTCCTATTTTTTAGTTCAAAACAAACAACTTATTCATTTGTCCACGCGAGTAATTATAACTTGATTACGGTTTAATATAACTACGCAACTAAGTTGCACACAACTTAAACTTTCTTTTTTTGTATAATCGTCTAAAAAAGCATCTATTCAATGCTTTTGGTAACAAACTCGGTCCTTTTCTTAAAGTTTGAACGAGTTTGTAGTACAATTTCGTAAATCATTACAAAGAAATGATGAAAAGTTTTACAATTACAATACGAACAGAAAGGTAATTAATGGTTTACCGATTAAATGCTATCATCAATAACTGATTTAGAAATTAAAAATTTTTCAATTGCCTAAAATTTTCTTTGAATTCCAAGGATCTTTAATTCGATCTGCTTTCAATATTATGAAAATTTTAAGTTAGAAATGGCTAAAACATTGCTTTTAATCACCATTTGTTTAATACTTAAAGATCATAAAGAAAAACCTGCATGATGTTGACCTCCATCAGATGTGTGATGTGTACACTCCGAAAAACGCAATCATCAATAGTAATTACTAACTTCAGATTTCAGAATGGTTTACATATTCAAGTCATGCTCATCTTACACAAAAAAATGGCCGGGATCGATATCAGTTATATTTTTCTTCCTTTAGGAACTGTTACACTTTCATTCACCTTATAAAAGTTGTTGGCTTCCTGTGATGAAATCATTTCACATGTCATCATTCATACATTGAATATAAAATGTTTACTCCTAGAACTAAGATCCAAGTATGCTTAAATAGGATGTTGAAAGCTGTATCTAACTTAAAAAGCAAACTAACACTTACATTGCACATATAGAGGTGCAGGACATATTATATGAAAGAACAATCCCGTATCCCTATAGGCATGATAGCAGCCCCCAGCTTGGGGGTTGAGAATGTCATTTACTAATGCGCCCCATATACCCCATCAAGCAGAAGTTTATTATCCACCCAACAAACACAATCTACGTGTAGTTTATATGGGATAGGTATGGAGGTATTCCCAATGGAACGCTCCCAATTCAAGCAAGTGCGGCGGATACAAATGTTCATCATTGTTTCTACTATCATCCAATCCCCGCTATTTTCAGTCTCAGGTAGGTTCACATGAATGTATTGCTTTTAAATGTCTATGCTGATATGGCACAGGAAGAGGACTTGGGAAATTTTCCGGGCAAAGTTTACAAAAAAAAAGAAGAAAAACTGAAATAGAACTGAAAGACGAGTATTCTAAAAAAAAGTCGGTATGTACGAGTTAATAACTGCTCACATTACATTTTGAATAGTTTTCAGTTCTGTTTTGATCTCTTTTCTAGATGTCCAATACTTTTAAAAAAAAGAGGCTGAAATGCGACCCACACTGATAATTTCCTATCCTGTCTGTCGAAATGTCTTGCTTAAAAGATCGTAGGTTTTAATGTTTTGTTAAAAAAGTTGTCAATTGAGTTATTCTTAAAAATAAATTACACAACAATATTTTGCATATAATGAAATAGTTTGATTTCGAAATCTATTTTTCGATATTTTTAGTCGAAAACCAATTTTTACCAGTATTAGTAGCATTTCTTAAAATGTTTCATTTCTTATATAAACAAATACAAATTGGACGAATGAAATTAATTTGGAGTCAATACCTTTAATTATTTACGAGATATCGAGAACCTTACATCCAAAATCAATGTTTACCAACTTTTGTTAATTTTGTTTAAGGTTTTTTTATTTTTTGTAAAAAAAACTTTCAGTTCGATTTTTCTGAAAATTTTTCCTAATGTTGAAAACAATATTTTTTATAAGTTAAAAGAAGTCGGAAGCCATAATCTCAAATTTTTAAAAAGTCGAAAATCAATGTTTACCAACATTTGTTAATTTTTGTAAAAAATATTTGTATTTCAATTTTTCTCCAAATGACAATATTTTTAAATATAAAATTAGTTCAAAGCCAATATCTCAAAGTTTTGAAAAGAACTTTTGTTAATTTTTTTTAGGTTTTCAATTTTTTGTAAAAAAAATTCTCATTTCGATTTTTCTCAAAATGATACTAAATGTTGACAATATTTTTTTAAAAGACAAAATTAGTTAAAAGCAGTTATCTCAAATTTTTTGAAAGATATTTGAGTCGAAAATTTTTTTTTAACAACTTTGAGTTATGTTATATTATTTTTAGGGTTTTATTTAAAAATTAACTGTCAATTCGGTTTTTCATACAATTTTACCACATATTAAAAAAAAACGTTATTTTTCGTTGCACAAAATTGTTTTTGAGATAAAATCATTTTCTTTTCATAAAATTATCCAGGTGACAAATTTTCAGTTTTTTTGATATATGAAAAAATCGTTAATTTGATTTGTTTCCAAAAATATATTTTTTTGATATTGCGTTACAGTTTATAATTTATTGGTTCGGGAGATTTAGGGTTCGACAAAATGTTCATTTCATAAATTGCTATGGTAAAAAATAAACAACCTTTTACTCAATTTTTTATAAGTCCTTTCTGCTTTATTATCTGCATAACGAAATTTATTCGAAGTAGATATCCCTACTGGTTCTTGAGCTATGGACGACGAAAAAACGTCGCGAACGTACGGACGCACGAACGTACGAACGTACGTACACACGCTCGAACGTTCTAAAAATCTTTTATTTTGACTCTAAGGACTTTAAAACGTCGAGAAATGTCACAATATTCAATTCGTCAAATCGGACCGATTACTCCTATGGGAAGTTAACAATCCAACCTTAATGGTTCAAGCTAAATAAGTGTTAGATATTTATGCAAGGTGAAGAAATTTCCTACCTCATATGACTTCTATGCTTACTTACTTACTTACTTGATGTTCAAATGACTTCTATGCTAAGTATTATTAAAACATGATAAATTCAGATCACACAAACTTACTCATCAAAAAATACTCAATTTAACTTTACTTTTAATACGACATATTTTTTGAAAGTTTTAAAATTATTTGGGAGTGTTATTTTTAGCTCTGGATAATTTTTCAAAAAATTCAGTTTCAACTTGAATGTTGTCAAGAAGTTCTTCGTTAGATTGTCTGTTCTTAGGTGAATGGTAATTTTTTAAATACTTTAACTACTAATTTTTAGCTAAGAATGATCCAACTCCTAGAAAAAATCTATTTTTATTCTTCAAAATGGGTAAAATCCTTAAAAGCATCTGTTTTCTAAAAAGTAACCAAAGTGTTCGTTTCGATCTGTTCTCTAACCTCGGTATTTTTACTTTAAAACATTTGTGTTTTTATAATATTTTAAAATAATTTTTTAAAACAAAGGTTATAATAATGTGAGAGTTTTAGCGATAGCTAGTTTGAGCTCTTATTTACCTCCTCTCTTGAATGTTCTAAGAATTTTTAAATCCGACTTAAGCAATTTTTCTATTGTTACTGCACCCGGTTATTTAATAAATTGCCCGATGAATTCAGATGTTTGAAAAACGAATCAAAGTTATTAGCCTCAATTAAACGTTGGCTTTTTACTTTTGATCGTTCTTAAATATTTATTTGATTATATTTATAAATGATAATGTTCTTTGAAATTAATTCTTAATATTGATTTTTCATTTAAAATTATTATGTTAATCCCCACAAAAATATTGTTATAACTTTTCCTCTATCTAATGTTTTTTCGTCACTTATTCTCTTGAATAATAGAAGAAACATAACTATTTCATCTTAAATCTTGCAACAAGTTATATAGAGAGATATGTACTAACTAATATAAAATCTTGTTTAATTTTTTCTTTTATTTTCGATAAATTTTTTTAACTAAGCTTTTGGAATGAAATAAAGTTGATATTTAAAAAAAAAATTTTCTCATATTATTTTTTGTATCCCTACTGTACTTAGATTAAAGTATTCATACCTCACGTATGACGTCATAAATTCTTTTATACAAGTTCACCAACTGCATTCCATCATATCTAAAGATACATATATTTAAACAAAAATAAAACAACAAATCGCCGAAAAATCTATTCCAATCTTTATCAAACCCTTCTGCCATTGGATATCATTCCTCATTCAAGCACCTGTTGAAAGGATTCATGGTGAATATTTCCCACTATTTTCTATATTGCGCACAAGTATTGTATCCGCCTTTAACTGGGAAATGTTTCTGGTGTGATTCTATACAAAACATGTTCTTTTATTCTTGTAGTTTGTCAACGTTGTATCAATTCTTCATCCCTTATAAAATGTTTCAAATTAAGAAATTTCACATAGCTCTGTAGTTTGATGTCCTGCAACATTTTGTTTACAGTGTAGTTTCTGGAAACCGAAGATGATATGTTGCTGTGTTTTAGATAAGGTTTAAGGCCTTACCCTGTATTTAAAATTTCGTGTTTCATGTTCAAAATATGGCAACATTAACCTTTCATAGAATTTGATAAAAAAAAGTTACAGCATTTTAAATAATTATTTGAAAAGGGCTTAATATTTTAGACACTAGTTCCTTGATATTTTAATATTAAGCAAAGTAATCTGCTGGGATCTACTAAGATTTGTAGCCTATTTTTAGAAACAGTATATTAGAACACGTCTAAAAAATGATACTTCGTCAGCAAAATAAGTCATATAAACTTAGCAAATTACTTAAAAGTCAAAAACAACAACAAAAAAGTAGGTTAGGTTAGGTTGGAGTGGCTGTCCATTGACTCACTTAGACCTCGAGTGTCCATTGTGATACCACTAATGAGGTTACTCATGGGAGAGTAATGAACTTAAACAAACCATTTTGTACTTTTAATAAAGTAAGAGAGACACTTTGTGTCAATCCTTGCCAGTTCATTGGTATTATCGAAGAAGGGATTACCGAGAAAGTTATTCCTTCTAATGAAGAGTGCTGGACATGTAAATAGAAGGTGTTGGACTGTTTCCTCTTCCTCCTCGTCCATGCAGTTTCTACAGAAGTCATTTGTGTAGACATCTAGCCTCAGAGCATGTCTTCCTATGAGGCAGTATCCTGTTTTTACTCCAATTGTAGAGCTTATACTTTGTCTGCTCAGGGATATCAAGCCTTTTGACCGTTTTAAGTCTATGCTTGGTTGCTAGACAGGTGGTACTCTGTGATCATCTAGCATTTGTTGATTCTAGAGCATATTGTTTGAGAAGATATTTGCATGTAGCAAGTGGTATTCCTATGTTATGTTTTTGTCTAACATTGGGCAGAAGTGTTCCGTTTTTGGCGAGCTCATCGGCTTTGCAATTTCCCGGAATGTCTATGTGGCCATTGTGAGGTGAATATTAAACTGTTCCGTCATCTCATTCAGGGATGATCGACAATCGTGGACTATTTGAGAGTTTGTGGAGACAGACACGATAGATTTAAGAGCGTCTTGGCTGTCCGAGAAGATTGGTATATCCTTGCAAGATATAACGTTTTCTTTGAGCCAGGATAGTGCTTCTTTAATCGCCATTACTTCTGCCTGGAATACACTTCATAGATTGGGAAGTCTGTATGTTAGACTGAGATTCAGCCTATTAAAGGCATTTTGTAGGAGTTCCTAGAGAACTTGGGGGTGTTTCCCAGATACAGCATCGTCGTCAGCATAGGCAATCACCCTGAAACCCTCTGCTTCAAAAGTAAGATGCCTTAAATGTTTATAATTAGGAAATTCAACTTTTATACTTCTTTACTTATGAACTTACAATTTTAATAAATCTTTTAAAACTTGCACCAAAATATTTTTAACAAAGCAGAAAAGCATTGTTTTATAAAAAATAAACTTATTTCATACTCAATATCTTGAAAACATGTACATCAATTTTTGGACTTCTGGAAAGTGTAACAATGTAAACAAAGTAAAGATATCTTGACTGCCCCCTGGATTTAGAGTCAATTTCCAAATGGTGGATTGGATATAACATTAAGAAATTAGCACATACAATTTGAACACATGCTTTAGCAAGTTGTCATGTCGGGTAGAACTTGCGAAACGGTCATACCATACAATTACAATGAGCCAGAAAAGTATGGATATTTCTATAAACTTTTAAGTAAGCTGGAAACATATTTATGCCTTCATTTTAGTGTTCTAAAAATTGTGTAGAAAGCCTAATAAAATATTGTGTCTATGCCACAATTTAAGAACCGCCAAAGGTCGTAAAACCAGTTATTACGTGATTATTCCCATTTGAAAAGCCAAAAGGTATTAACATTTTTGCCAAAATTGTCAAGCATACCTCTTGCAAACTTTTTTTTTATACGCCCAAACAATTAAAAAATAACGGCGTACAGTTTTTGAGATAAAATTAATACCATAATAGTAAATATATTGCACTGAAAGCTTCCTAACATGTTCTTGTAGCCAGTAACATAAATTTTACAAAAGTTCAAGATGGCATTTTGTAATTGTAAGAGTGGATGTGGTCTACTCTGAAATATCAGACAAAAAGCAATTCGTCTTGGAGCACCCATCTTTAATCCTGGGGTTGTAAATAATGTCCCAATCATTTTTTTCTTTTTAAAATAAAAACAGTTAATATGCAGATGGGATGCTGAAGTTATCAGTTGAATATTGAAAAATCACCTAAACGCTTAAAATTTGAAAGAAACAATCATACTCTTAAAATGATTTTATAACTTTTAAACTAATCTTAAATTTTCCATTATTAATACGTACAATGCCAAAATATTTCTGCAAACTTTCTGTCCTCTTTCTCTTGAACATTTGCATAAGCAAACGTTTGAGACACACATTTAAGCAAATTATACCTTTGAAAATGTTGGGATGAATGCCATTTTAATTTGTTCACTTCAATTTTGATCCCATAGTATTGAGTCATTGTCGAACACAATCAAAATCCTTATAGAGTTTTAGAGACAGTTTCACAAGACCGAGCCGTGAATTTAATTTCGTATCAGTTTTTTTGGACGACATTTTTCGTGTTTGGTAGTTTGTTACCCCAAATTAAACCTCAAGCTTATGTACCTTTATTACTTTTTTGGTTGTGGCACAGAAATGAGTTTCACATTCTACCAATAATTCTTTTTAAGAATTCAAAGCACATTGATCCAAAAAACAAAGCAAAGGTGAAATATTTGCTCCTGGGCTGACCATCAAGATCCATAATAAATACGGCTTATATTCCTTTGGCAAACACCTTTAAGATGACCTTATATGATGCTCTTGGGGCATGTCCTAATCTAGAGGCCTAGGTAAGAATTGACATTATATTCCAAGTATCACTCTCTCTCTCTCTATATCCATACATACATATGTAGTGTAGGTAAACATGGGTACTACTTTTCCAAACAGGTGGTCATAAATAAATTGTCCTCGAAGAAGAAAATTGAATCCTGGAAACCAATACGACGACGACGAACGACGAGGACGTCGATACCCAAATGAATATTTAACAAGTCGAATCGAAGGATGCCCATGACATCTAGCCTTAGGGATTGAAATTTATAGGGGTGGATTGGATTTGCAATCTAAATTTCACCTCCTCCGGATCTATATAGTATAGATGTAATGTTTGTTTACATAATGTGTAAGTATCTATATACAGGTAGATACATATCCATCCAAGCTACGATGTCTTTCAGAGCTGTAGTGTTCTTTTTTTTCTATCATTGGTTTCGAATGACAACAGCGGAAGGTCCAAAACGACCTCAAAATATTATTAAATTTGGGAAAGTGTTTCCTGAACAACATGAAGTAATTGAAATAATCAAACTTGTGTTCCTTAACTCATGCTATTTTAAATACTCTGATGAGGTCAAACACATTGAACTTAAACACATCCTTAAATACGAACAACTTTATTTCAATTCTAAACTGTAACGTTTTTGAAACAATTCACAAATTAATGAAAAACAATATTTCCATGCATAACCAAGTATCAAATCCTTCAACTGTGTGCGTAAAGCGTTCGTTTACTTTATATTTTTTTACTTCGCTAGCCAAAGTCCACCTGTTCTTTATATTCATATCAAATATCCTGTATTTAATTTTCAAACGGAACTTGAGGAAATTGAATAATCTTGATAGTCTTTTTAAATCCTTAAAAACTTGTAATAGATAATCCTTTTCACGTGCTGAAACAGAAACTGCTTTATGGGATCTAGAAGCGTTTTATGGTTCTTCGTCCATGGGGCAGTGTTGTGGTTGAAATAATCACTTAATTTACTAAATTCCTAGAATTTTACGCCTTGTGGGGCAACTCGATTCACTGACCTTTCGTATTCGTTGTAAATCTTAATTATGAAATTCGCCGGATGAACTACATTGCCGATTCCGAAGACTACTTTATCATTTCTGAACTGGCCTGTCATATTATTCAATATACAACAAAAGAGAATAACAAAGTGAAATATTTTAATTAATTATTTAAATGTTGAAAAAACTCATAACGATACATTTTTGAACTTTCCGTTGCTGAGTTTTCTTTGGTTTTTTTTTTTTTTTTAACTAACATTTCACTTTAGATTCACCTTGAAATTGGTGCGAATGACAGATTATAGAAATTTTATGGAGTGCGAAAGGGTTGCGTTTTCAATAATACCTGATAAGTTCAACAAATTTTGGTTGTGCAGGGTATTCAGATTTGTCAGATTTGGTAATAGCAAAAGTTTGGAAAGTAATTGAAACAGCCGCTTCAGCTCATTCGTCAAGTTCTGAAATAGGAGTGAATATTAAAGAAGTTTCTAGCATGTTGACTTATATAACTTCTTCGATTTGTTTTTTGTTGAAACGAAAACTAAATCAATTCAATAATCAGTTTCATTACTACAGGTTTCAATTAATCCGTTTCAAGAACCAGTTATGCCAATATTTGTTTCAATAAGAACTTAAGGACTTCAAAATATGAACAAAAAAAACAACTGAATCCTTTTGGTTGAATATTTTTATTTTAGAAAACAATTTTTTGTGTTAAGTCAATTGTGCATATTTTTGGTCAAAACTTTAAGGAGTTCGTCAGAGAGTGTCGGACTGTGTTTTTGCCTTCCTTCGTGGTGGAAGAAACGTTTGCTATAATGAGTTGAACACGGTTGATTATTTCACTTCTTTACTTCGATATTCAGCATTTTTTTTTACAGGCACAGGTGGGGTTTTTGTCCTACACACCAAGGCGTATTATATGCCTTAGAAAGTTTTGTAAATGTCTTGACTTTTTCTGTCTAACATTCAATTGACCTAAAGTTTATGTTATATACCCATGTTGTAAAACAAATTCGCGGAAAGGTTCTAATTTTCAAAATATGGAACCTTTCGAATACCGTAAGAAAAACTCAATAGACATAGAAAATTCTCAACACATTACATGCTATGCATAGTCATTGTTAAATAATTGTATGTCCCCATTCAAATGGATCCTTATTGAAAACATCATATTTTTAACTTTTCTTTTCAATAGCAATATATGCAATCTCCTATAAATTCAATTTTCCTCTCAATTGAATGTCACACATTACAAATTGTGTTTATCTTTTGGTTCGTCTGCAAATACAAAGTGTAAATTACACGTGAAGTTGTGTATACAAAATATACATAACATATTTTGTATAAGGATATTTTTATCACCAAAATATTTGACAATGATAAAAGTAAATACAAATACACAAAAAATATCCTTCGAAATAAAATAAAAACACAATAATATCAACCATCAATAAAAAAAAAAGAGAAAAATCCACAATATACACATTCCCCCGAGTCAATTCTTTTGGATGGGTTGGAGCAGTTTGATGTGATGAGGGGCGGGGGGCGGGACTCGGGAAAACATCAAACAGACAGAGGATACAAAAGGACCAAAAGATTCTATTTCTCTGCTGTTTATCTCGACTCGAATGCAAGAGTGCTGGGGCAACACTTCAACTCTGCTATTACATTGTTAAAAATTGTATACAAACAAACCCAACCACCTCGCTTCGCCTCTCCCACCTCCACACCCACCCCATTTGGTAAATGGTAGATATATGGGGGCTGGGGGAGAAATGCAATTGAATGCACTCCCTGGGGGTGAATGGTAAGAAATAAAAAAAAATAAAAGAGAGAACAACAAAATTCACAAAACAAAAAGAATTACATTCGAACGAGTGCATATTCTTCGCAATGCTCAATCGAGTTCGAAATTTATGTTAAACAATCGGTACGAGTGCCAGAATATCTTCTACTCTCGTATAGAGAGCATAGGGTATAAGGATATGGATAGGGATGCTTTACATTATTCATGCGGGAGGAACGAGCTGAGTCCTGGCATCAGGCACTATAGAGTCTAGAGAGATGGAAGTGGAGATGGAACTGAAACTGGAGCCAAGAATCAAACAGCACAGGAAGGATTAGAACACATGTCAAATGAGGTGGCACATACGTGAAACATTTCTGGGGTAATTGTGTGAACAATTCTTATGTGGTTGATCTGCTCGAACTTGCTATAGATGTATGTAAGTTGGAGTACAAGGTTATACGATATGTGTTTGAACAGTTTTTGGTTGACTGAATACGTAAACGGTTTTGGGAATTTTGTCCAGTTTGAAAAGCTATCATTTTTGTTTCAGAATATTTTATTTATGCAATTATGTACGTAGTGCTAGTCCATGGATAAAAAAAAACACAATTGATAATTTAACTTGCACAGTTTTTGTAGTTTTTGAATATCAAAAGTTCAATGAAAATGACCAAAAGTTAGTGATCCAGTTCGAGAAATTCTATTAATTTGAATAATTTAACAGGAAATATTTATTTTCAATAAAATATTATCAGTTCATTTTTTTAATACAATATACGTATGCGTGTTAAAGAAAATCAGTTGCATGCTTTCTTAAAATTTGGCACATTACCCCAAATAATTTTTTAAACTACAGCACTTTGAGACAAGACATACGATACGAAGCACCAACATTTTAGAGTAAAAGGCTCAATTACTAAAAACGCATATCTTAAGGGCTTTAAGAAACTAAAAAGCTTCTTCAAGAATAAGACTAAACTAGAGGAATAATTAAGGCAACAACAAAATTTAAAGAATTATTATGTAATTATTTAACCGACTTTGTTTCAGTGAAAAATTATCCAGGTTACTAGGGTGAGCAACAGTTGTTGAAAAATTGAAAACAGGACTGTTTTTTCAGCCGTAATATTTTTTTTGTTGAAATAACCGCTGAGAATATTTTTATATGAGATACTTAACTTTGAATTATTGACAAAATGAGATACACTGAGATACAGCATATCAAATTATCAATATAAATTGTAAGACAAAATTCGTTCCCCTTATTAGCATTCTCACAGTTGTTATAATCGAATTGATTGGGCAAAATCAAGCTTCTAGGAATCCCCAGCAGTTTACCCGTGAGCCCAACTTCGGGGGTCCTACAAAGTACAGATACCCATTTTCAAGCCGCACTACACGAATGTGGAATGCCTTACTTCGCTCTATCTTTCCCTGTCATTGAAATGTACTTCCCTCTTTTTCTAATGCTCGCACTTTTTGGCATATTAAGGGTATACAAAACAGTCTTAATCTGCACTTGTATAACCCTTGAATGTTTTAATTAAAGAAAGATTTTATCCAAATCTATTCAAATACAAATCGAATTGTCAAAGTTTTTTCCAAAACAAAGAACAAAAAAAACGAACACTAAAAATTTTTAAGAATTGATTTTTTTTTTAATGTTTTGAGAACAATTTTTAAAGTTCTTAAAATTTTTCTTATTCGATACAAAATATTTTTGTTGGCATTTGTTAAAATTTAAATAAGAAACATTCGGAATATTTAGACAAAACCAACTTAAACTCCAATTTATCGATTTATCAATGTTGGTTAAATAATTATTTCGCTTTTTTTTGTAAAAATGGAGATCTATTAGTCACAGCCTCTTTTTTTTCCTGTAGTGTATTCAAAAGTAATATGAGTTCTGATGCAGTTTTACAATATTCAGAAATGTCAGTTAAAGTATTTCTTAAGAACTTCAACAATAAAGTCTTTAATAAGAGGAAATTAAATCAAAGTAAAAGTAAAGAAACATAAGGGTTCTTATATCAACACAACTCGTAAAAATTATCACACTCTTAATTTTTACTTTTAACCATACATTATAAGAAATTTATGAAATTTCCACTTCTATGGATAAAACATAGGTTATCATTTAAATATGACATGAATGTTGTCATCATATACTACCGAAACCTTCAAACATGTCTCTAACTGATTTTATTGCATGTATATTTTATGAATCCTTAAGCTTGACCGTGTCAGGTAAAAGTAGCTGAAACATGCTTCAATCACGATTATGTAAGCTGTCTGATAGTATTCCAACGCCAATAAGTTTTGACATGCATAACATAGGCCTTTATCTCAAATTATTTTCAATCAAACGTGACTCAACAACTTCAAGCAATATTAAGAAAACCATTAAGGAAAATGATGGTTGAAATGAGTTTAGAAGTCGAATGTTCACAAACATAATATTTTAGCCCGGTTTACATAAAATACAAAATTAGTTAAATCTCCTGGCTTATCATTAGTCTTTAAAACTTTGAATATTAGCTTTATCGTTTAACAAAAGATGGTAATGATTAATGTTTCAATGTTTTTTATCAATTTTTAAAGAAATATTGGTATCAGTTGATATTTATTCAATATACAAATATAAAAAAATGTTCGTTAATGACTTTTTAGAAGATTAATTATTGTGTTTCTATCAACATTATTTTAAAATGATATGCTAGAAATAAGGCGATATCCCAAAATTTAAGTTGTCCTAACCTTTCTTGTAAGATAACTTTTATCAGTCAAGTTTTTTCAATGTTTTGGATTTTTGAAGAAACAAAGAGACAGGAAAATATTTGGAGACAAATGTTTTTCTCCGTTGATTTATCAACTGCTTTACATTTTTAAATTGATGGTTACTAAATTAATGAAAAACTGTAATATTACAAAATCAAATTTTATTATTTAATGAACAAAAATATTTTTCGATTTTATTTAAACAACGCCTTGAATCGTACAGCAAGCGGGAAGAAAAAAAAATGGCGCAAAATTTGTAGCAACGTATTCTTAAGTGGTAATAATTTTACAACTTAGCAGTTCTTTAGAAAATTAAAACAATGTACAATAGGGTGTCCCGTCGATGTATGAAAAATTTTCTTTTCGAGCTACACTATCAAAAGGGTATCAAAATTTGAGTAATTTTACACAAATAAAGAAAACGTCAAAAACTGAAAGAACATGTTATCTTGGGGGTAGTACCGGGCTTTGAAGGTTTTTAAATTTCATGTTTTTACATACTTTAAATGTTTGAATAAAACTATACAAAAATTAAGTTTTAAACGTATTTTATTATTAATATTATTTAAACAAATCACATAAAAACAAAATATGCAAGAAATAATTTTTAATTAATGACATAACCTTAGAATTTAAACTTATTTTTGTGTCCTAAATTTGGCATTTATGCACGAGATTTCAACTTGTTTTAAATAAAGCCATAACTAGAAGTAGGGTCAGTTACACCCTGTGATGCCCCTGTTACCAGTTTAACAATTCTTTCCACAGATTGGGTGTGACAGGAAAAGTCAACAATTTTCAAGCTCTTATCTTTTGACATGATCTGAAAGTCTTCAAAAGAAATAAGTCGAAGAACCGGGGGTGATGTTACCTAACATTCGTTCCGCAAAATAATTTCGGTATAATCTTAAGCAGAGAAATTGATCTTTGGTGGTTTATATATCCTGCGTTTGTTGATATTTTCAGCTTCTCTAGCTTTTTTATTCTTCGCAGTGCCAGCTCCCGAATGTGGTCCCTTTCATCAAACAACATACTGATAAGCAGGTTTTCTGGATGTGCAAAATAAGCATTTCTTTCTATAACAGAATCCACAACACATCTCAAGTTTTCAGGTAAATATCGAGAGTACATAATTAATTGGAAAATATGTTTGGCTCCATCCTTAAAAGACGCTTGTCGCTTTGATTTGAAACCAAATTGGAGCGTATACTTTGACAACGTAGTTGACAAGCAAAAGCAAATTCTCTGATGGACGAAGAGTAGGTACTAACATAAAGTCTCAGTATGCGATAAGCTGAAGTAAGCCATCTCGAGTGCGACATTTTTCCAGATTGACGGTTTGCCAGCCCAGGAGAACAGAAACCAGTAGATACAGCTTGACATATCTGATAAAGATATTTTGATCCGTACTAAGTTCATCAACCACATTTTTCGGCAAGTCAGGCATATTACCAGCCACTGCACAAAAGCTCACGGTGGTTTTAATTTCGCAATCAGCTTATTGTTTCCCAATAGGTCCAGAATATTCTCTAGGACCGGAAGTGCAACCATCTAATGTCAAGAATAAATGACGAAGAGGTAACTCATTGGCGTGAAGCAGGCAAATACACCATTCCAGCGGTCTCTTCAAGAACTCCTCTATACATAGGACGCATCTCTTCCAACCATTGTTAGTTGCAGTTCCGCCACATCCAATGCAAAGCACGTCACTCTCTCTAAAAAGGTTGTGATGGAAGTAAAATTCCCTTTGCAAATCAAAACGTCAAATATTTTCTAAACCTAATAAGATCAAAAAGTTAATATTTTATAGTAAATAGTAGCTCAGGAACCGAAATTAAGGAAGGGGAAAAAAGCATAAAAATATCAATTTGTCAAAATTTTGAGGGTCGGTAAAAATTTTAATATTTTTTTTTTTGTAATCTAAGTCCAATTACGCAAGTTTTGAGAGGTCTTTTGTTCGGAAAAAAAATGTCAATGTACAAGCTGTTCCAAATGTTTTGTATAAATCAAGAACTTAATGTTTTAATAAGTTCTTTTTATTGAAAAAATTGCATTTGAAGAAACAAAGGAGACAAACCTTAAGCTTAGAAAATGGTCTATTAATTTAAAATGTCAGAAACGCTTGTATCAAGGACAAAATTAATTGAAAATTAAAGAATTTCGTGGAAACTTTGGTGCAATATTTAAAATGCTGAAATTGATTGAAAAAAGGAAACCCCGCTTTTAAGCGAAGTCTTGTTTTGGAACTGAAAAATACGATTTTAAATTACAATACATAGTGTCAAACTTTTCTAGCATGATATGTATTCATACTTCCCACCCTGGTTTCCATTTCACTTCACTTTAAATCATAAACTATGTTGTAATTTGAATTTTGAGAAGATAAAATTTATTGTGTGCAATAATATAAAAATAATAAATAATATTGTGTGTTAATTCGAAAACGATTGAGTTCTATCAAACATCATCAATTAATATACGAGACAAGAACACGATGACAATTTCAATATAATATTACGAGAAGAACCTAAAAGTTATTTTCATATGCATGGTTTTATGTTCATTTTTTATTAAATGTTGGATCCTAGTTGAAGATCTACGATGTGATAATGAAAACAATCCTCAACATAGGCAACCGACTTGACTCCTGCATTCATATATGTATATTCTATCTGTGCAAAGTGGCAGATGAACATGAACACACCGACTATAAGAGCGAAGGATATGTGTTTGGATGAATGGTTTTATGCTAATTTAAGGCTGTGATGCATTCTTCCTGTCAACAGGAACCATTACTGTGCAATTAAGCACATGTTTATGTGTCATGTGGGTGTTGCAGAAGATGCAATAGAGTGTAGTAGTTGTCGGAGGGGGTGTGAAATTTGCATAAATGTATCTTCAACTGGGAGGTGTAGATGCAGAGATGCATAGATGCAAATGCTTTTGTTTTGCAAATGGAAAATGACGGAACAAAAGTCGGAGATAAAGTTTATTATTCGAATGAAGATGACATCGAATTATGGCTGCAAACAATGTTAAAAGCAAACCGTGTTCAAATTAAGCTACTGTTT
The DNA here is from genome assembly GCF_945859685.1 of Eupeodes corollae. Lineage (NCBI taxonomy): Eukaryota > Metazoa > Arthropoda > Insecta > Diptera > Syrphidae > Eupeodes > Eupeodes corollae. Next base: position 138,862,588 of record NC_079149.1, read on the forward strand.
TAGTTGTTTTCTATTCTATTCTGTGGAGACAATTTTGATTAAATTATTTTAAATATAGCAATTTACTGAACTCGATTCTTTTTACATGTATTAAGATATAAAAGTTAGAGAATTTTATAACGAAAGGCGTAAAGATTTTTGAAAAAAAGTTCAAACTTTTCTTAAAAATGTACAAGTAAAAAGTAAAAATTTTGGTCCAATTTTCATATTGTAATCGGTCAGAGTTGTTAAAATTAAATTTCAAATTCATTGGCGTTTCAAGGTCCCCAGAATTTAAATCCGTGTGCGTAAGTACGAACGTACATTATACCTTTTTTCATAAATGTTGTCTTAAAGATAATAATATCAAAATGTACAGAAAAGTCTTTTAAGAATAAATTCATAAGTGATTCCATTAAAAAGTATTTGTCATCTCTAATAATTTACGAATAAAAACAAAATTTTTTCTAAGAAGAATTGCGTTTTTGATCGTCAGGAAGAACCAGAAAACTTTACGTTATTTTCAAAATTTTTGTATAGGTATCAAAAAGAAAATCATAAAATAAACTTGAATTTGGAGAATATACGCGAACTCAAAAAAGAATTTCTTTGTCGTTTGTTTCAAAAAATCGTGTTTACGAAAATGAAATAATCTTGAAATGTAAAACAAAACTTTTAGTATAGGTATCAACAAAAAAATATTTTGAAAAGCATTACTTCACAAACAAAAGCTCCCCAGTGATGCTTCCTGTTCCTGTTACTATTCCTGTTCTTGTTCCTGGCCGGGTAGAGATAATGAAACTAACAAAACTTTGTGTATCGCTACCACACCGCCACGCACACAAAACTACTACATATGCAATTTATACAAAACTGTGAAAAACTTTTAAATTATGCACCCAAGTGCATCCAAAGCACCGACACCTACACGTCTATGTACTACAAGTCGTTGTTGGTCGAACATGAGCTTCAGCATCCGTTCTCTACAAGTACAATACCTAAAGTATCTACCTACACTATACCCCAACGCTATAGAAAAATACTACCCCCCTCCCCATTCATTTTCTTGGCTAAGGACCAAGTTTATCATTTCGCACACAGCACAACCACCAGAAACGTGTATACAATGTGTATCACTAACCAATAAGAATCTAACCATAAGAAGATATATTTACCCAAGAAACAAGGACCCTTAAACTCAACTCATCCCTTTAAGGTTCCTTTCGCACACTTGATAAATAATCAAAAAATAATTTTCGCCTTGTTATCGTGCCAAGAAAAACTTGACTTTGCTCTGAAAACGAACAGAAAAAAAAACAAGCAACCACTTCCAAGACGCAAGGCTGTCCTTATTAAATTATTCCATGGATGATGCTACCTGCTCTGCAAATACGACCAGGAATTTCACGTCTGTATATAGGTACACAAAAAGAACCAAGCTAAAGCCAAAGACAAGACGAGAGAAAAACAAATACTTTATTTATGGGTGTCTCAATGGAGATTCCGAACTATAGCTGGATCCTGAATTCGCATTCTCCAACTCCTTATGTTGAACTTCTCCCTGCGGCCCGGCCAGAGCAACCCACTCGAATATACGTGATCTGAAACTTCAGAGCCAATAATTTGGTAATCAATTACTGATATTTGCCAACCACTAACAGTGACGTGATCAATAAACTGCGAATTAGTCGAGTGTTAAGAGAAAAAACACACTAAACACATATCCCCCAACCCTTACTAACAACCCCAACGCAAAACCCTAACTCTAAACCTACATACAGCTGTGTTCAAAAATATAGGAGTACTCTTACAAAATTTGTCTAAGTTGTTTTTTTAACATGTGTTTAGTGGTGAACAACTCATTTCTCTTCCGGTAAATATAACGGCACCTTGAGTATGATAACACAATAAATTGGTTTGCAATTCATGCACATTTGCATTCATAACCACAATTTAAGTGTTTATTACTCCCAATTGGGCTGTTCATTAAAATAGGAGTGTGGGTAAGATTTCACGTTTTAAAAGCAATAAAATAAAAAAAATTCAAAAAAAAATAAAAGTAAGTATGAAAATTGAACTAGGAATATTTAAAAGTTGAAACATCGTTTATTTCCACACATTTGATTATTTGGTGGGCCGAGGAAGGCATTGCACCAACGAAAAGCGTCAATTAATTAAAAAACTTCGAAATGAAGGCAAAACATATAAAGAAATTAAGTTACTGTTAGAATGCTCTGACCAGATGATCGCTAACGCCATGAAATACAAAGAAAAATCCGAAACCCGAGGTAGGAAGCGAAAAACAACTGTAACGGAGGATCGTCGCATCGCTCGGTTCAGTCGAAAAGATCCCTTTGCTTCCTCCCAGATGATCAGGGAAGATCTCGGACTGTCAGTTAGTAGTTTAACTATAAGAAGGCGATTGTTAGAAAATAAATTAACCGCAAGAAGTCCGCGAAAAGTGCCCATGCTGACAAAAAAGCATGTAGCAGCACGCCTACAATTCGCAAAAACACATGCCAACTGGCCTTTAGAGAAATGGCGAAACATTTTGTGGACTGATGAGACAAAAATTGTTTTGTTTGGTGGAACAGGTTCCAGGCAATATGTACGACGTCCAGAAAATTCCGCATATAAGCCCCAGTACACCGTTAAAACTGTAAACCATGGAGGTGCTAAGGTGATGGCATGGGGCAGTTTCTCTTATAGTGGTATTGGCCCCATACATCAAATAATTGGCACAATGGATCAGCGGGTTTATGTGGATGTCTTGTCCAATGTGATGCTGCCTCATGCGGAATGGAATATGCCGTTAAAATGGGTATTCCAGCAAGACAACGACTCGAAACATACGAGTAAGTCTGCTAAGGAGTGGTTTCGTGTCAATGGGGTTGAGGTTATGCAGTGGCCAGCTCAGTCGCCTGACCTTAATCCCATAGAAAATTTATGGGCAGATGTCAAAAAGGGTGTTTCCCAGCGGAGACCTTCCAATTCGCGGCAATTGTGGGACGCAGTTCAGGAAGCATGGCATCAAATACCAATTGAGCGCTGTCGGACCCTAGTCGACTCAATGCCGCGTAGATGTGCAGCGATCATAAAAAACAAAGGTTTTTCAACAAAGTACTGAAAAAATAATGTTAAGTTTGATCATTTGCTTCCTTTTTTTATACTTGAAATGAAATACTCCTATTATTTTGAACAGTTCCTTACTGACTAATTTTAAGAAAATTTATGTTTTTACTATCTTATTTGTTTAAAGCAAAATAGTTAATAAGCATAATTAACACATGACCGAATTTCCTACCTTGTACAAAAGAAAAAGTAAATAAAAATAACTTAGTTAACTATTGAATTGTGATTTTATTTTTAAAAATTAGTCACTCCTATTTTTTTGAACACAACTGTATGTAGCTTAATCTGCCTGAGTGTTTGCCTAATGGCCTGCATTGAATCCCTCTTGAAAACACTAAACTGATGGCGGGTGGAAGGCGGCGGCTGGCGCGGCGGTGGGGGAGGTGTTATACCACCCGCGAATAGATTATCATTTCATATATCATTTGTGCAATGTCAAAATGTCATGTGTAATATTTCACCATTATTTTCTCCTTATCTTCCGACCGCGCTATTAAAACCGTGACAACGAAGTCACTGTCGCACAAGAAACAAGGATGAATGCACGCAAGCAGCAGCATTCATGTCCTGAAAAAATGAATTTTTCTTTATTCTTATTTTTTCCCGATGATATGGAGCATAAAGAGAGAGATAGCTCTTTGCAGTGACATGTGGATTTTACGCATTATAAACTGTCGTCATACGTACTCATCCTACCATCCCATACCCTCCCACTATATTCAAACTTGAGAGGAACACTGAAACATTCACAGTGAAAAGAAAGGCCAGACCAGGACCAGGACCCGACCCAAGATATAGGGACAGAGACGTTGTTGTCGCGGTTCTGTTGTCAAATTTATGACTTATCAGCTTAATATGAAGCTGACATTATATCATGAGCTGTACTGCTTTTATGGAAATTGAAATCAACTTTTTTCTTTTGGGTTTTTGTTTTATCCTTTTGCTCGTACGCTCGACTCTGCAAGTGTTGTGCTTCGTTTTATTTTTTCTTGACACCGAAGAACCTGGTTCTAAGCTGTCCCAAAAGGATATAAATTGTATTTTGTTTTTCTGCGTGAAGATACGAGTTGAGAGTATGTATGCATAATAGCTTAGTATATTAGAAGGGATGCGACTTTTTGCACAGATGGCTTCGCATGCTCGAGGAAAAGTACATCTTTCAAATTGGAAAACATGGTTAAAGAGACTAAGTTATGATTTTTGATGATAAATTAAAGAAAAGTTGAACAAAAATTAAGCTTCTTGTTGGATGCAAAAATCACGTACCTCCTACTTTTCTTTACAACTTTGCTTTCCTTACTTTGAATTAGGCATTATAGTTCTTCTTTCACGTCAAGTTTTAAAGACGTCTTTTAAAAAAATTTAAAATCCGTCATATGTTATTTTCAATCCTTTGGTAAAACCAAAAATAACAAATTTTATTAAGTTGGTTTATATTCCAGAAACACTTCAAATCTATTTAATATTTTACAAGCTTCCAAAAATTCACATCAGATGTAAGCTTGAATTATGCTTTATTTATTTTGAAAAACTTTGAATTGTATGCTTTAGTGGTTTTGAAAATGGGCGTTTTACAGTTAATTTTTAGTGCCGTTCCAAAATTTAAAAAAAAAGCAGTTTTCAACGTTATGTGTACATTTTTTTAATACAGTTGAGATTGGCTTGTTTAAAAAACCAATTTGATATCAAAACTAAAATTGATTTTTAGTGGTTTTTGGCTTTTTTGACTGTTTTAGTCCAATTTTTTCAGGCTTATATAAAATAAATGAAGACTGGCAGCTATAAAGGAGGTTTAAAAATTTCTATGACTAATAATATTTTTAATGCACATTAAGGATAATAATTTTACAAAAACAATGAAATATTTCATTAAAAAAAATTAACATTTCTGAATGTAAGGTATTTAGAATCTAAATCGAAGGTTTTTAGAGAGATTTCTGTGAGTTCGTCCGTGATTTCGTGGAGATACATTTTGTTTCACAAATAAAAACATAAAAAAAGAGGCTTGGATGCGACCCACACTGATAACTTCCCATCCCGTCTTTCAATTTGTCTTGCTTAAAAGATTGCAGGTTTTTGTTTTGGGTTAGGAAAGCTGTTAGTTGAAGTATTCTTAAACATTTTAAAATTATTTTTCATATAAAGAAATAGTTTAGTTTGAAAACCTAGTTTTGTTAGATAGATTTTTAGTCGAAAACAAATGTTTACCAATTTCTTGAAATTTTACAAATTGGATGAATGAACTTAATTTGAGAGATATCAGAAACCGAACATACATTTTTACAAAATTTGCGTACTATTTTTTATTTTTGTATGAAAAAACGGACTGTCGGATTTTTATAAAAAAAAACTAATGAATATCGAATAACATATATTTTATTTTAATGTTTTTAATTTATGAAAATTGAGAGTTGTTTTTTTTCTTGATTTTTAATTTTTGTAAAAAAAACTGTCAATTAGATTTTACTCAAAGTTTGACTGAATGTTGACAACAATAGCTTTTAAAAGAAAGAAAGGTTTTAAAAGGCAATATCTCAAAGTTTTGAGAATATATTTGAGTTTAAAATCAATTTTTACCAACTTTTATTAATTTTTTTGTTAAGGTTTTTATTTTTTGTAAAAAAACAGACAATTCCATTTTTCTCAAAATTTTACTGAATTATGGAAATAATAATTTTAAAAAGATAAAAGCAGTTTAAAGCCAATGTCTCAAAGTTTTAAAAACATATTTGAGTCGAAATTCAATTTTTACTAACTTTGAGAAATGATATTTTAGGTTTTTATTTTTTATAAAAAAAATGGTGAATTCGATTTTTCTCAAAATTTTACCAGTTGCAAAAAAATTAGATAAAATCATTTTGTATTCCTAAAATTTTCGAGGTGACAAATTTCATTTTAGTTTATTTGATTTCAAAAAAACCGTGATAGGATTTTTAAGGATATTTAGGGTTAACCATAATTTTCACCTTTTTTTAAACTGCTATGGTAAAAAAAACCGCCCACGCAATTTTCTTGTGAGCCCTTTCTGCATCTTTCTGCTTTCTTATCTGTATAACAAAAATTTATTTAAAGTCGATATCTCTTTTCGTTCTTGAGCTTTGGACCACGAAAAAACGTCGCGAACGTACAGACACACACACACATCTTTATAAAAATATTTTATTTCGACTCTAGGGACCTCGAAACGTTGAGAAATGCCAAAAGTTTCAATTTGACAAATCGGACCCATTACAATAACTTCCTATGGGAAGTTAATAAAAGAACTGCATCAACAAAAGAGTGCGTGGGGTGTTTCCTTTAGGAATTTAAACATTTTGGTCAAATTTTATTCTTCATATACAAACATTATGACGTGATATTAAGTTGGTAAAAAATTCAACTAAAGGTGGAAACAAAATATTTGTCACCTCAAATATATAAAATGATTGTATGCATCGAAAAATAACGTTTTTGACATGTAACAATTAAAAAAAAAAAAACTATTAAGAGTTATTAAAAATGTTTTTTCGTCTTAAATATCTTGGAAACAATTAAGAAACAAAAAAGTAATTTTTTAAACAGTTGGTAAATTTTTTAGAAAAATCTTCAAACAAATATTATACTATAGAAAAACCATTTTTTAACTTTAATATCTGGAGAATAAGTAAAGGTTTTAACTTCAAAATTATTTCAATCTATGTATATAAAATATTTTTGTTATTTTCTTAAAAAAATGGAATTGACATTTTTTTCATAACAAATACAAATCTTCCTTAAATTCCAAAATAAATAGGTTTTCGATTCGAATATGTCGGAAATAAAAAAGATAATTGAAATCAAACTTATTGTATCTTATTAATTGTAATTGGCTTACAACTTTCATGTGGGTGCGGTGGCGTAGTGCGTAGTGCACTAGCTCCTCACACGCTAGATCGCTTGTTCAAGCCCAGCTCGGGCAAAAGTTCTTCAAAAATTAAATTGAACAAAAAGCGATTAAGCACCACTAAAGGAGTCTGATGATCGGGTTGGCCCCCGTGAAATAGCTATAACTCCAGCCTATGAACTTGGTGGTAGCACACACAAGTTGTTGTTGTTTCATTCTTATATTCAATTGTAAATTCGGCAAGCAGCTGTCTTAAACTGTGCGTATAAAATTTCATACAAAAAACCTCCTTAGAACAATAATAGTGGTTTTTGCCGACAATTGTCTTTTGAATTTTTTGGAAAAATCTAAGCTTGCCCCGGAACTTAAATATCTCAGCAAACATGAATGATATAAATGCTTTAATTTAAAAAATGTCTAAATACTGACTCGAAATAAAAATAAAGGTTTCGGGGTTTTTTGTATGAATTTTAATATCCTTCTTGTAGTACCCGTGGTATAATGGTTAGTGTGAAGAACTATTCAAGGCAGAAGGGCATTAGTATAAAGTATTATAGTTAGACTTAGAATGTCCGTATGGGGTCAATAAGTTAGTTTTAACTCTTTTCCACCTGGTGGTTATGTAGTGAAAAAAACATTTTAAAACCTTATTGTCTAGTAGAGTAAGTTTTTAATTATACTGAATCTTGTGCATAATGTTTTCGTGTTTTTTAAAGTGTTGTGATGAAATTATTTTCTTTTGTATTGCTCTTGTGTATATTTTAGTGGGATGTTTTTGTGCGTAGCCACTGGAATAGGGGCAAGAATTTCAACTTTTGATGAAATTCTTCATGAAAATATTCCATCCGATCTCGATTTTGAAATCGGAGATGTTGATGATGATAACCAAGCTGAGTTTATGTGTCTTGGTAATGAAAATGAAGGAGACCCTACGAACCTTGCGCATGTGTCTGAAACAGTTTGGGATTCTGAGGATGAAGTTCTACGTAGCGAAATAAAAGCTACGCAAAACCAAATATTCCGCGTGATCTGGAAACATCTGTTCAGATTTTGGTTACAAATTTTTCCAGAAGAGCTTATTGATTTACTTGTTTTTAAAACCAACTTGTTTACAGTACAAAAAGGTAGTTTGGCGTCTCATCTTTTACTGCGACGGATGGTGAAGAGACCAAAACTTTTTTGGCAATAAATCTGTTCATGGGCATAAAAAAACTGCCAACTGCAGAGACTACTGGTTAACTCAGCCAGAATTGCGTGATCAATATTTGAGGTCGATAATGAACAGGAACAGATTTCTAAGGCTCCTGGGAAGCATTCACTTGAATGACAATACCAAACATGCTAGCAGAGGAAGTACAAACCTCGACAAGCTTTCATAATCTGGCCAATGATCGATATACTGTCGCGAATTTATTTGTCATGTTATATGCCCTCGAAACATCAAGCAATCGATGAATTTGCGTCAATATATGCCAATGAAGGTTTGGATTCGAGCCAATGAGTCTGCATACATATCCGAATTTCAAAACTACACCGGAAGATCGTCAGATTCTGCCGAGCTTAATCTCGGTGCTCATGTTGTCAAAGAACTAACTCAAAAATTGATAGGAAAAGGGCACCATGTGTTTTTTGACAATTTTTATCAAATCCGTCCAGCTTCAAAAAGATTTGAAAAACAAAACCAATTATTTTTTCGGAACTGTACGAGCCAATAGAAAAAATTTGCCTACTGACCTTCTTAGTGATAAGAGTTTGACAAAAGGAAATTTCGACTGGCGGGTTAGCAGAGACAGAATGGCGTTCGTGAAGTGGAAGGATACGAAAGTTGTCCATATCTTAGGAAACTTTTTGGACCCTTCCAAAAATACAACCACTATGCGTAAGCAAAAATATGGTACTTCGGTATCCATCAATTGTCCAAAAATGATAGCACTATACAACAAAAATACGGGATTCGTTGACAAAACCGATATTTTGAAGTCATGCTAGGATCAAGATTTTCTGTATGTTTCTGTTGTGAACTCATTCATTATTTTAAAAGAAATATCAGTTGAGAATGATTGATTATTCATTGACATTGAAAGAGTTCCGAATCGCAGTAGCAAATGGACTTGCAGGAACTCATACGCACAAAACCCGCAGAGGTCGCTTATCAGAGTTTTTGAATACAAACAACTTCAACCCACATGTTCCTTTCGAGTGGCGATATGACCAATCCGCACACATGCCAATATACGATTCTTCTAGAAGATGTGGATACTGTAGTACAAAAACCCAGCCTCATCGCTCAAAATGGTGCTACTCTATTTGTCAGGAAGCCTTATGCTTATCACCAAGTTATGGTTAGTTAAGCTATAGTTTGAAGAAATTTTGTCTAACTTTAAGATAGTTGTAAGTTTGAATTAATACAAATAAATCTGAACAAAAAAATATCGGTCATACCAGAGGAGGTATCGTGTTCGATCCCTGCCACTGCCACCTAAATTATTTTTTCACAGGTACTGTACTAAGTACAGGCCTTACTTCTTTACGAGCTGTTGCACCAATTGATTAATTATTTTGAACTTGCAATTTATTTTGAAATTTGTAATTTATAAACGATGCTTAGGGGTTGCACAAATCTCTAAATGACAAAACCAAACATTTGACCGAACATGTTTTGAACTAAACACGTTCAGTTTTTGAACATTGTTCTTTTCGATAAGTTTAGGATGTACCTACGTTCTATAATTTTGATATGAATCTCCAATATTGCCGTTTAGTATTTTATGGCACAGTATATTGGTATTTGATACAAATTAAAATGCAACTTTCCAAAACTTAATTTATTAAAAAACTAAGACATTTATAATTGATAAATTACATTCTTCAAAATTGTTGATTATCAAAACTCTAGCAACTTTCTTATTGAATTTTAAAATTTGATATTGATCAACTGTCATTTAATTTGTAATTTTCACATCTGACAATGCTGAGAAGTGTTACAAAACCGTTTTATATCGGAGAAGCTATTAAATCCAGATTAAATTTGCAACACCTCGCATTGTGCTTATATACATTAACAACACGAAGAGTCTTCTAAAAATAAGTTCAAACTGAGTTCAACTAGTCCTTTGCTGAACTTATTATTCAACATAAATAAAATCTACGAATAAGTTGATATATAGCTGCTGGTAGTTGGTTATGGTCATATTTTACTCATATTTTATTTTATGATACATTCCTTAGAAACTAAGAAGAAACATTTCAAAAACCATGTAAATATCACTTGTTTGTTGAAAAAGTCTTCAAGTAATGAAACTTTCCATGCTTATTTCTTCATAAATACATATTAAGTATGTATTTTAATGAACATTATTTCTATCTTGACTTTGTAAATATTCCTCAATCTCACTAATTGACCTAAAATAAACATGATAAAGATTACATTACATTTTTAAAATATCACCATCACCAGCATCTCCCATTTTCTTGTAAGCTCATTTTGTATAATTAAAAAAAAGGTTGGAGATATTTATTTTTGTCGTCCGTCACTCTTTTTAATTAAATAATGATTCATCTTACTTTTGTGTTTTTGTAGAACAAATAGATAGATGGCAGCCGGCAATTCTTTTATTTCAAGTAATTCTTCACCGCCGCTACCGCTGCCGCCACCGTACCCTGAGCCAGAGCCAAACTCAAGGACGAATATATAGAAATACCACATCAGACCTGGAACAAAAGTCAAAAGTGCAAAGCACAAGTGAGCGAAGAATACAGCAGCCATCACCATCAGGCAAGGATACAAATAAGAAGAAGAACTATAAAAGGTCGTGAGCGGTAAGATTCCAAAGTATAGACGTACAAAACCCAAGTCACGTATACCGGGATGTCCCTTTGCTTTTTCGCTTGACGCCAAACAATGTTCTATATTTCTTAATTAGGTGTTCATTGTTATAAATGGCCTGTCATTTGATCGTGTGCAATTTTGCAGAGCTGTCACTGTACTTTGTTTTCGCTGCTATGTGAGCAGCATAAATTCTTCTCAAAAATTCAACAAAACAAGAGGAAATGAGCCAAGTCGAGGAGGTTCGAGGAGAGCAATTAAAAACAGACGAACTGACGAACATAAGGATATTCCCGAGGCAAAAAGGCGAATGCCATGTACATACGTACATATCTCTTGGCTCTTTGGTATTGGGCAATTATTTCCCCTTTATCGTCTTCGTCATCATCATAGTCTATGTCGCCTATGGAATTCATACACGGGTTTGAGAACAGAGTTGAAGACAAGAAAGCGATATTATTAATGGACAGCCAATATGGCAAGTAGATCCTTATACTTCCCCAAAGCCCTCATCATTCATCTGTGGAAGATTGAAATTTGCCCGCTCTATTGATTGACGGATGTTTGTACGCAGCCCGACCAGACCAAACCAGACCAGACCACTAGGTAGTCATACGTGGTCTGGGGAGCAATAAATTGAATAAACGACTATCCATCAATCAAGGACAAAGACCACGACGCACAACGACAACATCACCAACCCAATATCCAATATTTAATATCCTTCATATTTGTAGACGGAACTTTTTTCAATTATGCATTATTATGCGAACTGCTATTCCTTGAAGATGTCCTTACAACGCAATCAACACATCTTGCAAACACACGCCTCCATTTTCGTGAATGTTAATTGACATGGTTGCCAACTGCTTTTTATATTATTAATTTTGAGAGGAATTCAATTTCAAAGTTATTTTAATTGACGAAACTTTTTCAAACTTTACTCACTAAAAAGTTTGTCGATAGATGTAACGACCTTAAGTTGCTGTTAGTAACAACTTTTTAGTTTACTTTCTCCTAACGAAAATAAATCAGATAGTTTGAAAGTGACTTTCTGACACTTGTCAAAATTCTAGAACATCGTTATATGAATCAACTCATTGTAAGCCCTGGTTTGTCTCAAGCTTTAATCCTGTTGTCGAAGAAAATATCACTTAAATACTAAAGGGTTTAAGACTTCCTCAATATCTTAAAAGTTTTAACACAATGCAGACATTAAGAAAATTGGGAAAGTATTTAGAGGAGATACCGGTCTTTAAGTTTAAATATCAAATTAAAAGCGCAAAACAGAGTTAATTAAAGCATTCTACATTCTTGATGTACGGCTGAAAAAAGAATTTCTTTATACTCTACTTACTTACTTAAAGTGGCGCTACAGTCCTGTTTGAACTAGGGCCTCACCCAACAAACTTCTAAATCTAGCTCGGTCCCTTGCTAGATGTCTCCAGTTTCGCGCTCCAAGTTGGGTGACGTCACCTTCCACTTGTGCACGCCACCTAATCCGCAGCCTTCCTCTACTGCGCTGTCCTGTGGGTGTGGATTCGAAGACTTTCCGGGCCAGAAACGTTCGTCGTTCCATCTTCTCCTCCACTCCCCTTCGATGCATACGGGACCGTAGATCACACGAAGACTTTTTCTCTCGAAGCGACCCAAGGTGCTTTCATCCGCTTTTGTCATGGTCCATGCTTCTGCACCGTATAGCAGGACGGGGATTATAAGGGTCTTATATAGCGACACTTTGGTCCCTCGAGAGAGGACTTTACCACTCAATTGCTTTCTTAGTCCAAAGAAACAGCGGTTAGCAAGAGTTCTTCTGCGTTTGATCTCAGCGCAGGTGTTGTTTTTTGCGTTTAAAGCGGAGCCTAGGTAGACGAAGTCCTTGACTACCTCAAAGTTACGTCTGTCGATGGTGACGTTTTGAATTAGACGTCGGTGTCAGTGGACACTTGACGGTAGCATGTACATGTTTTGCCCTCATTAACAGTTAAAAACATTTTGCCGCCTCTGCCTCAATACTCACAAAAGCCCCATTGACATCACGCTGAGTTCTTCCGAATTCTACATGGCCATCCTGCACAAACGGACGAGTTTGGCAGGGATGCCAAAACTAGACATGGCTCTTTACAGCTCGTCTCTGTAGAAGTTGTCATATGCGGCCTTGAAATCGATGAAAAGATGGTGGGTGTCGATTTGGTGTTCTTGGGTTTTTTTCCAGGATCTGCCGTAATGTGAATATTTGATCAACTATGGACTTTCCTGGTCTAAAACCACACTGATAAGGACCTATCAGGTTGTTGACGATGGGCTTTAGACGTTCACATATTACGGCAAAGAAGATTTTATAGGCGATGTTAAGTGGACTGATTCTTCTATAGTTCGTGCAATTTAGAGGGTCTCCAGGATCTTTACTCACTACATTCAAAAATGAGATAAAATGTAATCGGATGAAAGTTTTGGAATTACAAGCAGAATTGGAAGGATTACCACATTCTTCAAGTGCGGTTGGAAAAGGAATCTCTAGGAATAAGTTCGAAATTGAGGATAAAATTATGGACATTTTGGAATTGTGAGAATTTTTTCGTTTAATTCGTAGTTTTAGAAAATAAATATTTCAAAAGGATGTCAGGCAATTTTTGTTAAAGCCCAGTTAGAAAATGACATTGATAAAAAAAAAACTTTGAAAAACTATGGCAACAATGATGAATGTCAGTTTATCGAAGAAAGAAAGACAGAATCATGTTGGTGTCTTAACGTCTTCTTGGTACATTTGCATAATTCCAAAAGAATATGTATACATTTTTGCTCTAAGGAGACGACGACGCGGACGCACGGTGTCAATTATGACAACCAGAGAGTGTTTGAACTTTATAGCTAGATATTACTTCTTTGCGGTAGGTATACGATGCTCATCTCATCCCCATAGAAACACATTATGAACCCAAGGAACACTTTATTGGCTGACATTTCTGCATGCATGCCTTCAAAGATTATAAAGCGTTCCGAATGCGACAATATTTTTACGAGCAATCCTAGGACCTTGGGTATTAATTTTTGATTACATTGGGATATCATTTCACAAGCATCCCAGCAGCTCTTTAATGGCCTAATTAGAGCGGGTTTTATACATTTTCCATATCTGGCTGACAAATCGTGTTTTTATTCACCGCTGTAACAGCTTCTGCAATTCTCACGTCCTGTGCTGTTCGCGTCCATAAATTTTCAAACGAATTTCCTCTGATTTTATTTCAAAGTATTGCCATCTAAGAGTATGGTATGGATATACTTACGAGTAGATAGCTATAGGTACTATAACTTCACTTCAAGTCGGAAATTTTAATGTCCAACCAAAGACTGAGATAAATTTATGCAGCACGGTATGCGCCTGCAGGGTCTGATCCCTGTGGATGATGATGAGGATTGAGACGTTCGTTCGTTGGCTCGTTTTTTGATGGCGTTGGGAATGTTTTGTCCAACGAACGATTGATGGAAATGGGAAATTTGAGAGTCATTTTTCAACACTTTTGATGGGAGGTGTGATGACTGCGATGTGACGAACAACTTCTGCGCGATGATGAAAACATTTCGATTCGATTTTTGTTTTTGTTTATGGAGTGTAAATTTATGCAGGATTGACAAAGATGCCGACAAATTTGGCTCATTCAATTTGAATATTTGAACGTGAATTTGTGCGCTGGTGAATGGTGAGCGTTATTGGTTATTTTATATACGATTCATGGTTTTACGAGGATATTCTATGTCTGCTTTGATACTTCAAATATATTGCCTTGGGTCTTGGGAATTGATTGCTGAAAGCAGTGATACTCAGGAATTTATTTATTTTTGCAGGTAGGATATTGGTATATAAATTGTAATGTTATGAAGTGACGAGGGAAGGTTTGACAATTTCATTTACCTGTCTCTACTAACATCTATCATATGACGATGCGATGATCTTTTAAACTTATTAATCAAGATTCAAAAAATTCAGTAAAGAATTGTATGTTCAGAAAAAAAAAAAACAAAGTATTGGTTGGGTTTGCTGTCTTGCTTTTTAAAATTTTGTTTCTTAAGCCCCACTGTCAAAAAATACAACCTTTATAGCTCTGCTTTTTTAAAGTACTTCTTTTTAAAAACATTCATCTTAAATGTCCAGTTTTACAATACAAACTAGTTCTTTTATTATCAGGTTGTTAAGAACGTTCTGATTTTTCAGAATTTCGGGATTTTGAACAAGCAAAGTTTTAGAAGATTGAATTTAAAAAAGAACAGCATTTTAGTAGACGGGATTTTAAATCTTGTGGGATTTTTGGAAGGTGACTTTAAAAAGTGGAGTTTAAATACGCTTAAATTAAATTGGGTGGTGCAACAGTCCTTTGTGAACTAGGGCCTAGTGACTTACAACTCTCAACCATTCTGTGTGCGAGTTATATTGTCAGGAATGGAGGGGACCTACAGTTTATATGCCGAATCCGAACGTCTTATTTGAGAAAGCACTTTTTCATGACAAGAGTTATTCTTGGAGAATTTGTCAATTTCTCGCAAGAGGCGAGTACCCGTGAAAAGACTTTAGATGGCATAGGCAAGGGATCAAACACAAGACCTCTGGCATGACGTTCCAACGCACTAACCATCATCGCCACGGGTACTACGCTTACAAACAAATATAATGATACAATTTCACAATTCTTAGCTTAACTAAGTAGGTTCGAGTATTTTGACAAGAATGTTTTTAAAAATGTGATTGTCGAAATTTTCAAAAAAGCCGAAATATAGTAGATCAGAATTTCGATATCGGAAATATAACAAATCAGGATTTCGAACAAGCAGGATTTTGGAAGACGGGATTTTAAAACAGAGACAGACGAAATATAAATTGTTTTTGGAAGGGGATTCTTAAAAAGCGAGTTTCTTATTCCCCACCCAGGCAAATTTGAACTAACTACTCCATGAACAATTTAAAAACTACGCTTTCTGAATTTGTATATATACCCACTTCAGTAAATTGCTTCTACCAGCCAAAAATGATATCAATTTAATTAGACATTTCAACCCAAACTAATATTATTCAGCAGAATGATGGAAATTTGTAATTATAAGGGAGCATTCGCACTCTTCTCGGCTCGCCCGAAGGCAATGAATAAAATGCTTTAAATTCACACTTCGCCGCTCTAACAAAGTGTCGCCTGAGGAAACATTAAACATTTCAAAAGCAATTACTTTTGATTATTTGGATGAAAAAAAAAATAAATAAAGCGAATACTTGTTACGCACATTTTTCGAATAACCTATAGGTCTCCTCTGTTTCTATAATGTATTTCGTATAAATGTACGTATACCTTTATCGTATTACAACACAATCATAATGGCTTGTTTAATTAACAATACCATTGTCGCTCAAATATCACGCTAATATTTCAAATCGCTTGCCACACAATAACACAAAAACGGGACGAGAATTTACCTAGCTCCTCTACGAGTATATGTACCTACGAAGAGCACAAGAGCAGCCTTATATTATACCAGCAAACGAATCCTTGTAAGTAATGCCTTCCTCTGACACAAACTGATAGGTAGATCCTGTTCCTTGTGCTAAATACCTTGCGAAAATTCATTAGAGCCCTATGAACGAGATCCATTTCGTTCATAATTCAAAATGATGGATTGAAATTATCATCGCCAGCCCCCGCACGCCACCCACCACCTACTATCCGCCGCCTCCACGTCGCACCACCCTCATACCATGCCTTCCTTGTTTTGTGTATAATCTACATTTGCAAGGAAGCAAAAAGGCATTAATCTCCAAGCTCTGTGTTTTGTCCGTTCGCTTTGGTTGTATAGGTATTGCGATTTTGGACTCCTGCAAGTCCTGGTAGAAAATGGTTGGCTATGTAGTACATGGATGTTTTGTTAGAGAGGAAGAGAAGGAAGCATCATCAATGGGCAAGGACAAGTCTTTGTTATGCTTCCATTGATGTCATCGATTTCCTTGTTTATGCTGAAGGACAATTAGATTGATATCGAGTAATTTAGTGAAAAGTCCCCAACACAATTGCTGATGTGACGCAATATTCATGCGGAATTTGTGTAGCTCCTTCGCTTCGCGGCGCGGAGCAGCACGTCCTTTTATTTAGTCGTTGTCGCTTAGGACAAGGATTAATAGCAATGATAGGTATACAAGAGCATACCCTACCCTGCCCTGTCCAGACTTCTTAGAGGACGTACCTCAGTACACACAATGTACATTATCGTCTATGAGTTTTTGCTTCCCTGCATCAACGTCGCGTCGTCGTCGGTCGCATCGGGCGGGCGGGCTTTTAAGACTCGGGTTTCTGGAATTGATGGCAAAATTTCAAATTTCTTTATGACGCCAGTCGATACAAATATGAACGAGAGCTTAACAACAGCATCTTTTACTGCATCTGAAACATCGTTGAATAATAAATTTCTAAAAATGAGAATGAGAATATATTACCTGCTACGTGCTTCAGGGACAATATTGACTCTCAGCTCAGACTTTCGAAGGGAAAGCAACCAAAACGTAGACAAATATTTCGATACATAAACCGATGCCTTTTGATGTTCTCTATAATTTTGTGGGAGTCATTTGAGCAAATACTCATTAAACTAATTAAACACGAACTGGAAACAAATCCTCCGCATGACTGCAATTTGACATTTGAAATATTGCAAATAGAGCATCCATCTAAAGGTATGGGTATGGTATAGGTTCAAAGATACATAGATACAAAACAATATATAGGACTGCACGCAAAGTGTATAGACTCAATAAATTTACAGTCATTCTAGACCGTTAATTAGCCATGTAAATAAATTTAATTGCTTTCCTGTCTGAATTTACCAAATATCTTTGCACAGCAGCACACTGCGCTGCTGCAGGTAATAGTATCTACATAATGATGTTGATTTCATCAATATTCCATTTTGTTTGGCTCCATTTGTTCTGTCCTGAGTCCTGTCCTGCTGACCTACCCTTATCACACATAATTTCAATACCATTCCAAGGGCTTTTGTATAGATTGATATGACGATGTTAGCCTACACACAAACAGAATCTCATTCATTCTCTCTGGACAGGAAGCAATGATCGGCAATTAATTTTAAAATCTGCCACGTGAACATCAACATAACTGTCGCGTCGCAACGACTACTTCCGGCATCCTCGTCTCTGACGCCACGTCTCACACCATACCACTACATCAACCACTCAAGGAAGAACATGAATTTTCAATAAAAACCAATAAAAATGTTTTGGAATGCGGGCGCGGGGGCTTGGACCCTGCTTGACAATATTAATGTTTTCATTTGACACTTCGTCTTTATACCCCCTCTCTGCTAAGTTCATGGCATATACCAAGGACATTCGGCCACCGAAACCGGTAGGACACCGAGGAGAGGAAGGAATAGAACAACAAAGAATATTAGAGATTTTAAGGTGTTTGGGAACATAAATCACAATTCCGTTCCGAAAACCCAGAACCAAAGCATTGTTTGAATATTAAAAAAAATTAAATTTAGACAAAATAAATAAAAAATATCGATAGAAGATAACAACATTTTATTTGATATTTTAAAAAGGACTTTTTCTGCTTTTAAAATCCTACATCAAAGTGCTATTAAGAAAAATTAATGACACAAGCTTGTGGTTGGTCTCAATAGGCATTAAGTTATGTTTTGGATATTTTTTTAGTGTGCTCCATTGATAAAAAAGTCAAAAAATAAGCTATTTTAAATGCAATATTTTGAAAAAAACGATAAATGCTTTTTGTTTCGGTTTGAATTAGTTTGAATCACCAACGAAACATATCTACAGCTATGGCCAAAAAATTAGGAATACTGCTAACTTTTGTGTTTAACTTTTTTTAATACTTGAATGAAACTAACAAGTCATGAAAAATCTATAAACGTATTATTTTGACGAGTTTTATGTTATGAAATTTGTTCACTTCAAAAAAGTCTTTAACAATAGTCATGTTTGTTTAAGAGTCAAGTTATTGATAGGATTTTTATGACACATGGAGAAACATTACACCGCATTAAAAACAAATATATTGTAAGTAAGTTAACCAAAGTGTAAAAGAAACGTATTGATAAATCAGATCATTAAAGTAGACCGAAGATTTGCTAGAATTTTAGTTAAGAAAATTATCAACAGTGATAATAACATTTAAGTTGAAACAGATGGTGTTGTTGTCGATGCTCGCGGTGACGTTGGTGATTCTGATGATATTGCTGATATTAATGTTGATAGAGTGATTGTTGTTGCTATTAATGATCGTCATGCGTGCGAAAGTAAAAAATTGTTGGGTGTGATGATAGTGTTGCTGAAGCTTTTGTAAGCAATAATGTAACAGCTACAGCGGGTCCTGGTAAATGTAGGAAAAAGGAGTTTTGTTGGCTGTTCAATCAAATTTTACAAGTGGAGAAATTAGACTACCTTATAATTCTTTAGAAATTGATCAGATTTGTGTTTGTGTAGATCTTTTTATTCAATCTTTTATAAATTTTATATTTTTATTTATATAAATTCGTATCATATATCGCACCTTCATCTCAAAATCTTTTATATGAGTCTCACATTAAAAATATTGTAGATATTGCTAATAATAAAGATGAAAATTGTTATTTTGTAGTTGTTGGTGATTTTATCTTGCCTAATATTAATTTGAGATTCTTAGATGATGAAAAGTAAATGTTTCCTTATAATGTTGTCAAATATTATGAATACAGTGGAACTTCGATAAGTGGAACACTCAACAAAAAAAAGAAATTCGAGTTATAGAAACTTCAATTTAAAGAAATTAGACAAAATTTAGTGAATTGCTGCTTTTCCAACTAAAAAAAAAAAATTAAACTAGAAACTTTTGCGCATTCAAACTAGTAACCCACCACTGAATCTGAATAGCCACCCCTCTTGTTAAAACAAAACTAAAGAAAATCATCACAGTAGACTCAAGTATTTTTCAAAAAATTGAATCAAAAGGGGGTTTCCCAAATAGCAAATAATTTAGAATGTATCTACTGAACAAACGTCTAAAATTATTATATAAGTCTTAGTACACTTCGAAAAATATGTAGGTTAAATAAAATGGAATTTCCCCAATAGGAGAAAAAGTTCGAGTTAAAGAGACTATTTGCTATCAAACAGAATCTAAAAAATTCGATTTATAGAGAAATTAAACTTACAGAAGTTGGAATTATGGAGAGCAAAATTCATGAAAATAAGGTTGAAAAATCAAAGTTCTCAATAATATTTTGAATTATAGAGAAATTCGACTTAAGGAAGTTCGAGTTATGGAAGTTCAACTGTATACTGTTATTGAAAATTTATCAGACTTAAATATCTATTAAATCAACAATATTTCTAATTCTATTTGTCATATTTTGGATTTCATTTTTATTGATAATTTACTTAAAACTCAATGTAATGAACCATCTTATAAAAAGTTTGAAAATAGCATTCATCAAAATGCACTTAAATAGTTTTTTTAATTTTCCATTTTTAAAGGAATCTAAACCGAAAAATTATTCACGATTGCATGATTTTAAAAAAGCTGATTATGATTCCATAAAAACTTATTTAAACACAGCAGATTGGCAACATATCTTAAGCGGTAAAGATACTAAACAAGCTTTTACTCTGTTTCGAAACATTTAAGATTCAGCGGTTTCTTCTTACGTTCGTTAAAAAAACTTTGTTTAAAAGTTAAAACAAACATATTTGGTTCAAAAAAAGTATGTCAAGACTGAAAAATGTTATGAATAAACTTAATAAAAGAAAAAAATCTTCAATTCATTTAAATGAAAAGTTCAAACAAATTAGAAGGGAGTATGAGTTTTTGAACAAAATTGTATACAAGCAATATATCTCGTTTCTTTAATCGATTATTAAGAATAGCCCTAAGAGTTTTTCTATTTCACCAGACAATATTAAACCATTTCTTCCAAATACTTGTGCTAATATACTTGCTACACCGCTTTGTATAATATTTAACCTTTCTTTAAGTAATGGTGAGTTCTAAGATGAATTTATAATCTATAATAACTCCCCTTTATATTTCAGGTACAAAAAGATCGATTGAAATTTACAGGCCAATTGCAAAACTGCAGTAAATTCCTTAGGTTTTCGAAACTGTAGTAAAAAACAAATTGTACAATCTTATTCACAATAAAATTTCAGTTTACCAACATAGTTTCTTAAAAGGTAAATCCACTACTACAAATTTATCAATGTTTTCAAATTTTTGTCTATCACAGATGGAAATGAGTTCTCAAGTCGACACTATTTACACTGATTTTTCAAAGGCTTTCGACCGCGTTCAACAAAGTGTTCTCTTAAAAAAGAGATATATGGATTTCACTCTCAGCTCCTAATGAGGATTAAGAGCTATTTAGTAGGTAGAAAAAAGGCAGTAAAAATTGATAATGCCTTGTCTAAGGAAATTATAAATTTTCCGAGTGTTCCTCAAAGCAGTCACCTTGGACCACTTCTTTTTTTCATTTTTAGTAACGAGTTTTCATTACGTCTTACTTTTTCTAAATGTCTTCTAATTTATTTAAATAATTTAATTAAATGGTGTAATATCAATGAGCTATATTTTAACAATAAGAAAAGTAGCGTTGTGACATTTTCTAGAAATCACAGTCTATTATATTTTAATGATATACTTGAAAACGACATTTTACAAAGACTTGATAGGCATAAGGATTGAAGCTCTTCTCTATCCTAGAGTTTGTTTTTCGAAATTCAAATGATTGTGAAAACCCATATACATTAAAAGCTTGTTATTCTAGTCTCGTCCGACCACATTTAGAATATTGTACTGTTATATGGAACGCCTTCTAGAAACTTGCTAGACTATTGTATATATCCTATTACAAGAGCTTGTATGGATTTTAATGAATATGATTTAGCAATTGATTTTAATATTAATAAAAATTTTTGAAAAATAAATTAGTAAATTTGTTATAATGCTATACGTAAATTTTGTATTTTATTTTTATGTTATGTATCATAATTATTAGTCTTAATAGAGTGTGTACCTTTTAAGACTAATAAATATATAAAATCATAGAAATGAAAAAAAATGAAACGAAATCAAAAGTTATCCGTTTTAAATGGGTCTACCGCAAAATCTTGAAATCCATCAAGAAAGCAAAAATATAGAAAGCAAAAATCATGAAAACAAAAATCTAAACGAAAAAAATCTCGAATATAATGCTCTGTTTTGCTTGATTCTTAATTCTTTAAAAAGATGAAAAAGAGATCTCGAAAAGTTATCTATTTATACCATCCTTTGCATCCTGCAGGAAGTTGCTCTTATTGCACGATATTAACAAAAAAGTTCAATTGTAAGACCAGACGTTTACGAAAAAGAATCAATTTTCAAAAATATTACTAGTTCTACACAAACCATGATGATTTCAAGTCGTAAAGGAGGGGTGGGGGTAGGATTTTAATTTTGGAACAAAAAAATAAATTTACTTGGAACAACTTTAAAACGCAGTCTATACTTCGAGGTGAAAACAAGATACAAAATAGAGTTCGTTCTCACAAATATGTCTCTTAAATGGCAGTACCTGGGTCTATCAATCTGCTCAATTTGTAAAATTGAATATTTTGAACAGTCAACGAACCGTTTTTTCATAAATCAAAAACTCAAACAAACATTTGTCATTTCTAATAAAACGTTTATGACACTTGGTCAAATTTTTCGAAAAATCCAAGAGACTATTTTTACAAAAAATAACAACTCAAAAAATATTTCTAAATTTTGGTAAACATTTATTTTAGAGTAGAATACCTTTGAAATAATTAATTATATTGACTTCAAACTAACTATATCTTATTTAAAAGAATGGTTACCACATTTGATAATTTTTTTTTTAGAAAAATTTAAATGACAGTTCTTTTTTTTATAAAACACACAAATATAAAAATGTCAATCAATTATTCAAAACTAGTTTTCGACCCTCGAGAATAAATTACTTCAAAAAAATTGCATTCTATACAAAATACTGTTGGTGAAACAAGGTAAATTTCTTAGAAAATTGTTCTTAAAGAAATAAAAATTTCAAAAATTGTTAAAATTTCGACTAAAATATTTCGGGAATAAAACCAGAAATTGAAATCAAATTTGTTTTATCTTATGAATAATATTGTTGTTAACTATTATTCATTTTTTTTAGAAAATTCCAATACATTTTACAAAAAACTAAAACGTACAAAAACAACTGAAAACAACTTGAGATATTGTCTTCAAACTTTTTGTTTCATTCATATTTTAAGTCGCATGACAGCTTTTTTTATTGAATTAAAATAAGGATTTTTAATCTCATGTAAACATAAAATTTAGTCCCTCGACGAATAAAAATAATTAAGATTTTAATCGCAATATATTATTTTTGGACGTTTATATAAAGTGCTCTTAGTTTTTTAAACAGAATTTTCCAAAGCTGCAGTAAACGAACTCACAAATTTTGGAACAAATATTATTAATAAAAACAAAATTTAGAAAACATTCACAGAATATTTGTCATTGAAATGAAATGTTTACATTTAAAAATGTCTGCCCTTACAAAGGTGTTAAGGCCATATTTATCGAAAATTACAATAATGTGCAAAGCTTTTGCAACTAGTGGCCATTTCTCTTTTGGTCTAATTTTTATAACGGTTACTCTGATTTATTTTGAGGTTGATAAATTTATACGTGCAGCTTGATTTGTTTAGTAAGTATTAGCCGAAACTTTGAACTATAAAACGTTTTTTAAGATACTCTTTTTTAAATTGAAAAAAAAAACTGTTTTAAAAATGGCAGGAAAGGAACATTCATCGCATATAATCCAGAGTTTTGAATGATTTCAAAAAAGGAGCATCACAAAAATAAATTTCAAAGAAATATTAAATTTAAATCAACTATTTGTAGAATCATCAAAGTGGAAATGTGTTACGCCATCATAGAGGTGGAAGGCCTAGAAGCAGCACAGCAAAAGATGATAGAAAAATAACAAATTTCTTCCAAAGAAAACTCCCGGAATCATACAGAGAAGCAAAAATGAACTTAGGTTACTAATTGACTCATCAACTATCAGACGTCGCACACTGCATGCCGCATTGCGTTATTTTCAAATAGCCATTTATTTAAAAAAAAAAAGTGGAAGCTCGTTTGGCTTCTCCAAAAACTCATATCAGTCGGAGTCCCTAAAAATGAGAAACGGTCTTGTTTTCTGAAGAATCAAAGTTCAATATGCACGGATTGGGTAGAAAACATGTCATAAGGCCAAGAGGTGAGAGGCTAAATCCAAAATACACTAAAGGGACGGTCAAACATGGAGGTGGTTCAATTTTGGTCTTGGGCGGCTTCCTTAGCCAAAGAATCGGGCCAATTCGACAAGTGAAGGGCATAATGAAGTCTAAAAACTACTAACCACCAGACTATAACACCAAGCTGCCTTGTGCTGGAAATGGAAATGGACGTTCCAAGACGACAATAATTCCAAACATAAGTCGAATTGGGAGCCACATTTTTAATTAAATTAAAGTGACATTTTCGCTGGAATTCAGAGGCGGTGAAATCACATTCCAAAAAACGATTTTTAATAACCGTAATAAAAATAAAGGATATGCAATTAAATATCACCATTTTTTTGCCTTGAAGTAAGAAAATAGTTTGAAATTTAGTTATGAGATCTAAGTTGCAAATGTCTTGCACAGCAATTTTACCACCTAATTAAGTATTTAGTTATTAATTTTTTTAAGTGAAGAGTGTTCATTTTTATCAACAATTATAACGTCATATAAAAAAAGTTTAGAAAACTAAAGAAAGAATTTTATTGCTTGACTTTTTAAACAATTTTTTTTCAATGAAAAATGTTGGAGGTCCTACTTGCAAATGTTTTGCACAGTACTGTATCTGTGTAATATGTTGGACATACCTGTATGTAGACGTGTTACACCGGCTTAAACCTATGATATCAAACTTATTTTATTTGTGATCTCTTAAGTAAAATTCCTGTAAATGTTTAGTTTAAAAATAGGAACTTCGAAAACTAATAATTGTTAAAAAATAAGAATTTTCAGTTCTGAGATCAAAAAATAATATTAAAAATTGTTATTTTTTTATTTAATTGAATTCAAAACACATTTTCATCAATTGTTTGGAATACATTTACTCTATGTATGGGGTTTTATTCGCAGAAAATTATCTCTAACGTAAATGTGACCTTTTGAGCTTTGATAGTAAAATAGCTATAGCTTTGTGGCATTGTGCTGAAATTAAATACTCTATGCGGTCTGTCCATCAAATACCATGGTTTACAGTGTTTATACAAATTATACAAATATAAGAACTAGAGCTATGCCAACATTTACATTTAATAAAAAAACTGTAAATGCTGTTGAAGTAAGTGTAATTCTTTTCGCAATAAGTGGGCTCAACTACTGTTGAGTACTGTAAGCTATCGACTTACACTCCAAACTCTTCTCTGAACAAAAACTAGAAAAAAGAAAACAACCTCAAAAAAGTATTCTAGAAATTAATGCATGTGATGAGGAGGCGGAGGGGGTGGGGCTGAGAAGCATACTCGTAGTTAGGAAAAAAAATAAATAAATATATAATAAGAAATCGCGCAAATGACAGGATAAAAAGGATTTTCTATTTATGTGTGCAACTCTCAGAATAGAAGGTTTAAATTCAATTTTCAACTTTTATTTACACATTGAGTAGGTACTTTGATAAATTTTGTACCATCGTTTACAGAAATCCTCCACAGCACAGCCATCCTCAGAATTCACAATATAAAGTCCAAAGCCACAGTAACCAAGAGTATAGCCTTGTATTACGGCCTTCCCTTTCCACACCTCCCCCCCTTCCTATCGCACACAAAATAAACACATTAAAGTTGCAAATTGAATTTCACATAATCCTGTGAGATACATCTTCTTAGACTAGTGTTGCTGCTGCTCCTGATTCTGCTTCTACCACTGCTACTTCTACTCCTGCTGCTGCTGATGTTACCACTGTTACGCTACATACGGATACGGTACCAATTTTTCGTTCCGTAACGACCTTCTCCGTTCTCTGTTCTCCATTCTCCATCAACCGCACCCACCCCTCACGCATCCATTTATACTCGTCCTCTTGTCCTGGTAGCAAACACAAGTGTGGCTTCAAACTCGGGCTTCTCTTCTCGAAGAGGAGGCGACATATACTCGTACACAGGGAATAGATCGAATGATAGGATTAAATAAGAAAATGTAAAGTAGTTTATTTGCAAATTGCAAGGATAAGACGACGAACGATGCTTGTGGTGGAGCCATGATGGCAATGACGGCTAAAGCAGGAAAAATCATTTTTGTCAATCTTAAATTTAATTTGATTTCTTCCTATTTTTTTGGTAAGCTCGCAACTGTTAAGGGTTGCATCCCTTTAGCATTTGTTTTATTTATTTTCTCTTCAATTCCACTCTTTCCGTTTCAAATTCCTAGACGAATGAATTTGAATTCATACAATTTAAAATACTCTCCGAATCCAAATCTGAATCCGAATCAATCACAGAGTGCTTCCTCCTTCAAATCTAATTTAGTGCTTGTGTGATTATATAGGGTGTGAGGGAGGATGAGGGATCAAGGGTGCTTGGTGGTTGATGTATACACGATAATACGATATTGTAACATTATGCTCTTAGAAATAAACTCCAAATGTGGTCGAAAGCATAATAGACACATGACGAGCTTTCTCTTCGTCTCTCTGCCCGTCCATCCGTCCCAAATCCACAACAAATTCAAGGCTCCAAATCAGTTATGCCTCACCAGATTAACAAACATCTCAAACATCTACGCCATCTGGTTTCCTGATGATACTCCTTCTCGTACTCGTATTCGTACTAAAAGGGTATATCCTCGTACATTGATGCGGAACATTTAATAAGAAATCCTTAAACTGGGACTGACGCAAATCTTTGGTCAGATTTTGGTTTTAGATGTTGTTTCTTGCCGCAAGTGTGGTACTTGCTCAACAAGAGCTCCCCAACCGCAAAAAGTCATAACACATCACATCACATCACATGACGAACAGGGTTCTACACTTAAAACACAAACTCCAACTCGAACTCGAAATGAAACAAATATTCAAACCCGCTGTTTTTAAAGGATTCTTTGCGCTCCAAATGTCTGACTATAAAATTTATTTTGGATTTAACGAAGAATTAAACCCCATATCAGTCGACCTCGACAGTAGATAGTCGACAGTCGACAGTCGAGAGTCGACAGTGCAGAGCATAAAAAACTCCCTTAACTCACATATTACAGCTTAAGGGCAAAAAAAGGACTTGCGGAAGAACGCACCCACCACACTCTCTTGAAAACTAATATTGCTACAAGTCGAGGAGAATGCTGAGCTGATGCTCTTGTTTGTTCTTCCGATTTTGAGCTCTTCCGGGGATCCCATAAGCACATCGCCAGCACCTCTGTATCCGTATCCGTATATCCATTTCCATTCCTTCTTCAAAGAGCTCAATTCGAATACGTTAAGTATGCATGAGGCGAAATTATTTTCAACATGCCCAAAAAGTTTGACTTTTAATTACAACCCATGACCTGGAAAGTAATTTCGGTCTTAATTGCTCGTTGAGTGAAACAAGTTTTTAGTCTTTTTGCTTGTTGGTTGGTTTTCTTCTGTATGATTTTTTTGTTTTTTTTGGCTTTTTAGGTAACCAATTACTAATTTTTAACCAACATTGTTATGGTCTTTTATGTATGTTGGGATTTAGATTGGGATTGGAATAGGGATAGGGACGCAATGCTCAGTTCAAATCCTGTTTTGTGCTGGAGCTGGGCGTGATATGAGACCAGGCACCAAGGAGCTTAAGGACCAGTTGGCTCTCTCATAGCACATGGATGGATTTAATAAAAGTTTATGAATGATAATAGTGGTGGTTGGTTGTTAGGGTTTCTGCAAAAGAAGGGGTTTCATGTCTCGTTACTAGCTGTTCTATAAGTACTTACTCTAAGCAGGACAAAAGGATTTTGTTCCAATGTTGGAACCTACTTGCCTTGCTGGTAAGATTAAGGGGTGGTTTATCTATCATATACGCACAGGACATACGAAGCGGACCTTAAGTGAACAAAAACAAAGCGAGCGATATGGGGGGGGAGAGAGAAGTTCGAGTGCCTTAACATCGTAATTGGCACATTTAGTAAATTTGAAACTTTTCAAAGTGCTTGTTAGTTGTCGTTTGGAGAAAAAGTTTAAACTTTAGCTGTAACTGCATGCTTGAAAAGATATTCAAAAGTTTTACTATAAGTTTCATTAGTTTCTAAGGAGACATGTTCAAAACATCATTGACCATCAGGTATTAAAGAAATATATGGCGTAGTATAAATTTTATGCATGCACCCGTAAAACGTAGTAACTAAGCGAAGCTGAGTTATCTCTAATCAAGATAAATAGGCATATAGTTATGGAATTTTGTAGTAGTTTGAAACTAAAGAAGTTTGTTTTTTTAAACAATTAATTAGATTAAAAAACTCATAAAATATATCTAAAAAAATTAAAGAAAGAACTTGAGTTTATTTTGGTCATTAAATCACTTTTTCTTTAAAAACTGCAATATTTTGAAGCTACGCTGTCGTAAAAATGTAAGGCTTTCAAATATTAGCACGATATAATTATATTTTTTTGTATTTAAGGATAATCGATTTTTGCCTAGCTTCTTTTTACATTTGAAAATTTTAAGATCAATGAAAAACAAAAATTAATTTCAAGGTCAATGTTGGGCTTCAAAATTTAAGTAACATGGAAAAACTTTCATTTAAAATGATTGAACAATTTTTAAATCAGTAAAAATGTATTAATCAAAATCAAACTTAACTGAATTCAAATAGTTTTAAAAGTATAATTTCAAGGAGGATATAACTTGATTAATTTTGTCGCATGGAAAGGGGACATTGTTAATTTAAACTTGTGAGACCGATTTACATTGGGATTTTACTTTTAACTTTGGAGCGTAAAGCAAAATTGCCCTACATTTCTGTTGCACATACGCCGCAGATACCATTTTATAAATTTCCCTTGAAATAAAATATACGACTGGATCGCACGAACTTGTTCCTTTATGCAAAAAGTCTGTCTGAAAAAGTACCTATATAAGCTTTAAAAATATTCCTGTAGAATAAGTTTGTCATCAAAGATACAAATGGACAAATGGCATTTGATTTGTCAAAAATACCTCCATATTTATACAAATGACATTTGATTTGTCAAAAATACCACCATATTTAAATTTGTTGGTTTGAAAATCGTTAGACCGGTTTTATTTAAAACTTATTTTTATATATAAATTTTCCATTTTTTTCTTAAAAATGTTTTAGTTATGCAGAAATTTAGTCATCATCATATATATTATTTCGTTGGCATGTCTCACTTTTTCGGCTCTCATACGGAACTAATTTTAACAAATAAGGTGTCAAAACAAAGACAATTTTCCTTAGACTATGCAAAATACATTTTATTGAATATTAATTTATAATTTGTTGAAAAACTTAACTTTTTATTATAATAAAAATATGAAATACTCGGAAAATATGTTAAGGGAAATGGTTTGTGTATTTGAATGAACTTATCGAATACACACCATTTTTCGTCGGTAAGCTAGTTTCATCCCAAGACAGAACTCAGCCTAGGACAACTCATCCCGGAAATGAAAATACTTGTAAGCATACTTAACGAAAACAATTGTTTGTGTATTCCACTAGTTCGTTCAAAGCTTTATTCTAATTTCATATTAGAAGAAACAGGATGGAAAATAAATTATCTGAAGAGAAGAAAGAGGAAGAATATGTATGTTTAAATTGTAAAGCGATCAACTATTGGTTGTGTACTTGCGTAGGTGTCTAAAACGGATAAAAAATAGTTCATTGGCGTGCTCAGCTTTATGGAGATAGATAGATAAAGACATGTTTATGATGAATAATGAAGGAATGTCACTGGTAGGTAGGTTGCCCTAAAATCAATGAAAAAGACAAAGTTTTTTTTTGTTATCAATTAAAAGTTTTGCTATATTAGAGAGTGTGAAGATTTGATCCACAGTTGAAAGACCAATGCGAAAACCAGCTTGGAAAGTGCTTAGCAATTCGTTTTCTTCTACCCACCTCATAAGCCTGCAGTATAGAATTTGGGTTATATATTTCTCAAACAAGAAAGAATCGAAAAGCCCCTATAGTTTGCTGGTGAGCTAGGATCTCCTTTTTTAATAATTGGACAAATTTGTGACTTTAAAAATTACGGAGGTACTTTTTCTTTCTCAAGAAGCTTATTAAAAAAAATTAAGAAGAAGATTTTGGAAAGACGGGGATGAGTTTTTATAAAATTCAGCTGGAATTCCATCTAACCCGGCTGCTTTGTTGTTTTTCATGTTTTTAAGGGTTGCTTGCAATTCATTTATTGTAATAGTGTCTTCTAGGTCTGAAATAGTGATTGAGGGTATTGAAATGGTTTGCTAGTAACTCTAAATTTATTGTAGTTGCTGAAATATTTTTAACGCCACCTAACAATCTCACTTCAAACCAAATTGAATTTGTATCTTTACATTTTGATAAACCTACTGCTAAACCAGTCATACAATTTTTTGTTTATTTTTGCATACTCGCTTATACGTTTTATTTGCATCTAAGTAGAGCGATTAATAGAAATTAGACTTTGTTGTCCTAAAAATTTTAAGCAGTGCAAAGGACTTTAATCTGAGTTTTATGCATTCCCAGTCGTACCACTCAGCAGTAAGATTTTGTTTTCTATTGGGTGGCATGGCTGAACTTTTAATAACTTCTCTTATTTCACCCGTGGCATGATGGTTAGTGCGTTGGACTGTCATGCTAGAGGTCTTGGGTTCGATCCCTGCCTATGTCATCTAAAGTATTTTCACGGGTACTGCCTCTTGCGAGGAATTGACAAATTCTCCAAGAGTAACTATTGTCATGAAAAAGTGCTTTCTCAAAATTAGCCGTTCGGAGTCGGCATATAAACTGTAGGTCCCCTCCATTCCTGACAACATTACTCGCACACAAGAATGGTTGAGAGTTGTAAGTCACTAGGCCTTGGTTCTCAACGGACTGTCGCGCCACCCAATTTATTTTATTTTTTTATTTCACCAGATAACTGCTCACAGATAGATAGATAGATAGATAGATATAATTTTTTATTTCTTATAAATTCATAATAACAAAATAATAATATATACATATATATAAAATGTAATAAATCATATAAATAAGAAATATGGTGACATTCTGTATCGAATATACAAGGTATATTAAATAGTGTTGAATGCCACATCAAAAAAAAAGCAATACAAAAATTGAAAATGAATTAATGGGTGGGGTGACCCTATGTAAAAAATTACAATGATTAAAAAATAGCTAGTAAATTAAGAAAAGAAAAGAAAAAAATATGAAATTTAACCAAGTTACATACTTCAAAAATCAATCAATAAATTCATTATTATTAGACTAAATATTTTTAAAAATGCAAAGAAAAAGATGCAAGAAGGAACAAAAAAAAAATAAAAAATATTTAAACAATATATACAAAAAAAACTGATTTAAACCAGAGTGCCAGAAATGAATGACTCAAAAATTTGAATAATTGAAACCAAAAAGCCAAATTTTCAAATGTTTTATAAACAAACCAAGTGATGAAATTGCTCTTATAGAATGAGGAAGCCTTGTTAAATAAACGAAAAGAGAAAATAGAATAAAAGTTACGAAATGCAGTAGTTCGAAAAAAAGGTACCGTGTACATGTTCAAAGAGTTTCCCACGCAAACCGTGACTAGATATTAATCGAAAATTTTCGATTACCAGACTTCATAAAGAAAGTTTTAAGCACCTTAAAACAATACAAATGGCGCACAGGTAGAATTTTTAGGTCACAAAATAAAGGGAAACTCGGTTTGTCTACTCGCCTTGCGACAAATTTTTCTTAAGACGTATTTTTGCAAGACTAACGTATGGATTTAAAAAATTCATTCTGGAATCAATAGTGAGCCCCTAAATATTTAAATTCATCAACTTTTTCGATCAAAAAGCACTTAGAGCTACAGCTTATATTGTCAAAATAACTAGGAGAACAATTACCATGCACACAGTTCCAACTCGGTAGCTTATATTTTTGACATTCTGGAGCATGAAAATATGCTGTTACTTCAAAGTTTTGTAAAGAAGCCAAACTAAAGAGCATTATTTTAGTTTTTTGAAACTCATAACCCAATTATGTTCCGCAAACCAAATTCTCAATAACTCAAGATCATGGTTTATATCGGAAAAACAGATTCAATCTACTGTTAGAGCCATATGAAAAACCAACATCATCTGCAAATGCAGTTGGTATACCCCGAAAATTCAAGTGCAAAGAGTGAATTGATGTAAATCAGAAACAAAATCGGTCCCAAAACAGAACCTTGCGGTACACCTAAGTTAAGGAACTTAATTTCACTCCTAATCTCGTCCATTTTCACCCTCTGCGACCTATTCCCAAGATATGACCTAAAA
Organism: Eupeodes corollae; assembly: GCF_945859685.1. NCBI lineage: Eukaryota > Metazoa > Arthropoda > Insecta > Diptera > Syrphidae > Eupeodes > Eupeodes corollae. The sequence continues at coordinate 138,894,948 of NC_079149.1, forward strand.
AAGTTTAGCATAAAGCCACGAAAGCCGGCCTTTTCCAATTTTCTCAGCAGGTAGTTGTGGTTAACCATATCAAAGGCTTTGGTAATATCGATAAATAAACCAGCTGTATATTTTTTTCTTGTCAAGATTTGACATTATTTGATCACAAAATTGTAAGAGTGCATCTTCTGTCGATTTTTTCTTTTGAAACCCAAATTGGAAAGGATTAAAAAAACTTTGTTTTAGCTAGATAATTTAATATTCTAGACTTAAACAAGTTTCTCAAAAATTTTGCTGAAAACTGAAAGAAGAGAAATAGGCCTATAATTGCTTATATCACGAGCAGAACCTTTTTTAAAAAGTGGTACGACATCAGCACATTTAAGGTCAGTTGGAAAAACCCCAGCAAAAATGCATCGGTTAAAAGATATAAGCTAAGACATCTACCACATGAAAACCGAATATTCTTAAGAATTATATTAGATATACCATCAGTCTCCGCAAGAATGAGAATTTTTTAAACTACCAATAGCCTTAAGTATTTCAAAAGGATGTTATGGGCTCAAAAACAAAACTGTTAATTTGGAATGGTTCAACACATCTGCATACAGGCACACAAAGAGTACAATTAGGATGAGAGAGGCATGGTTGCAAACTGCTGGCAATATTAGAAAAAAAACTATTGAAAGCATTAGCAATAGCGAGCTTGTCCGTTACATCGCAACCGATTGATGGAAATACTTTTAGGTTTTTTTGAAACAGAAGGTTTATTTAAAATGGTGTTAACGATTTTCCATTCGTCTTTAAGATTACCTTTTGCAGAGTTGAATTGGCAACGATAATAATTATCCCGGCAAATTGGAATTTCTTTTTTAAGTTCGGAACAAAGTTTCTTATATTTTCTTTTAAGAGTTAAATTGTTAGGGTACTTATAGCACCTTATTCCTAACTTATTTTTACCTCTAACTTTATTGATTAAATAATTTGAAATCCAAGGTATAAGTTTTTTAACTGAATTTTTTGATTGCAACAACAGCGAGCAACTAAGAATGTGATTCGTAAGCGTATTAATAAAGATAGAGTAAGACGATGAAGTATCATCACAAGAAAAAACGTTTTCCCAAAGCTCATACAAGAGAGCATTTTTAAGCATGTAAAAATGTATTTTCGTAAAATTATTAGAAGCTTGGGAGTCCCTACAACTTTTAGTTAAAGCATTATTTAGTAAAAAGGCTCTCATAGAGTGATCAGTGATCATTAAATTAAGCACACTACTTTCGCAGTCATAAATGTTGATATTATTAAAGCGCCCATAAATATGATCTAAGCAGCTACCTGATTCACATCTTGTGGGCTCATTGATAAAGGACACTAGACCATGCGACGCCAATAAGGCCAAATAACTCGAAACGACTTCATTATTATCCAAAATATTAAGATTAAAGTCCCCTAAAATAATTAAATTTTTTGAGTTTTCCTTTTCTAAGAGACCAGAAAATTCATTAACAAACAACGAAATATTAAATGAATGTAGTCTATAGACGCATAATAACACATAAATATCACGATTAACTTCAATGGAAACCCTTAAAACATCTGCAGATTCAAAAACTACACAAGTAAAGTCAATTATTTTGTGATCATCTTTCACAAAGCAACCAACACCACCTGAAGCGTAATTATCATTAGTATTGGCCACAAAATTAAAGCCAGGCAAAAAATAATCACCTTGTTCAAAACTATATATCCAAATTTCAGACACAAAAACAACATCTGGAATGCATACAAAAGATTCAACATGTGTAACAAATTCCGCAAAATTAGCCCTTAAACTTCTGACATTTTGGTGTACAATAAATATTTTGTTGTGGCAAAAAGAACTACTTGTAAAAACATTATAAAAGTTAGAATTACTAGGATTGGGGTTGAAAAAATCATCTAACAAATAATTATAATCATTCATAGAATGAATAAAAAGAAAAACAAAGAGCACTAAATAAGTGCAAGATCATTAAACGATCTGATAGAGATGACATTTCCACCCACAACCTTTCTCACTAGTATTTGATTGTTTTTAAACCAAACATATTTTACACCTTTCTGTTTAATTGTCTCTTTTGCTTTCATTAGTAGAGCTTGCGTATCCTTGGTAAGAGAATCATTTATATAAATTCCCGTACCGGTATTAATGTTGTTGCTGCTGTTGTTTTTTTTGCTGCCACTGCTGCTGCTGCTGCTACTGACGAGGCCACAAACAGGACCAGGATACATTACTTGATAGACTATTTACTTGCGCATCGAGTCTACGCTTGCACACTTCTACTTGACTATCAACCCATTTATATTTTAGGACTTGTTCGCTCAGCGGAGAATCGAAGTTTTTAAATTTCATAAATGTCACTATTGCACTTTTGATAATCAAATATTGGTTAGGCAATTTAAGAGCTCGCTCAAAAAGATTATTGAGATCGGTTCATAAGTTTCTGAGAAAATTAAAAAACAAAAACAAAACGGTTCTATAAGCGGTACCTTTCCAGAGCAATACAAAAATATGTTTAACATACCAAAAGAAGACCCGTTAAAAAACAAAATTTAAGGGAAAATTTAAAAAAATCTATCGGTTTGGTTTTAAGAAAATTAGAATTTTCGTTTTTTGACAAACAAAATTGTATGGGGGCCACTGTTAGTTTTGATCTTAAAAAGAATGAAAAAAACGCTCAACACGAATCTGCTCAAAACCTTAACTTTCACGTTTGAACTCAATCGACTCAATGGATTAAGATGTAGGAGCGTGGACAGACAGACAGAACAGACCGGACGGAATCGCGGGACCCAATTTTTTCGACTTCTCTACCATCGTTATATCATGTTTGATTAAAATCTGAACGAATGCAAAATATAGTTCCTATATAATATTTCTGTCTTATATTATAATATAAAGTTTCAAATATGTTTCAAACCTAAGTCCTTAATTAACTAAGCTTCTTGTAAAATATATACGCAAATGTATTAGAAATCTGATAGAAACTTGTAAAAAACGATTTAGCAAACCATCTTTTAATGGTTCCTCGTACTACAAAACGTTTACAACTTCTTATATTTAAATATTTTTGTTTTTAAATATGCCATTTACTATTTTATTTTTATAATAGGTTTCTCATTTCTTTAGCTTAAATAAGAAAACCTTTTAATTTTCATCCTTCAAAGCCATTAATATGATGGACAAAGTACTTCAATTACATAGATGCAAGAAAAAGCTTTTAAAATATTTAAAATCCCAGAGCAATTTAAATAAATTGCAGAAAAACACCCCTTATCGTCTTGTCACGGAGGAGAAACTATATATGATGATGATGTAAATCTATCTCCCATTACTGTGTTCTAGAATCTGAGGCCCGAAACATAGTATAGAAAATTTTATGAAGAAGATATCACATCCAATCTTTTTAACAGCTCAAATGTGTAATTCGAGGTTCCGGCTATACCGATATACCTGCAGCCTTCCGTTGGCGTCCTACACTGAGAAAATTAAGTATTGCACTTAAAGCTACATAAATTTGTAGTTATATAAATTTATATAAGTTATCAAGTAAAAATTTCGTAAAGATTAAAAATAAGTTGCTTGATACTTAAACAAACAAAATAAAAGTTAAATATATTTTTTGTATACCTCAACTTATTTAAAGTAAAGTTATGTACAACTTTTTGCAGCATTGAAAACCAGACCTAAATTTCATCTTAAATCATCTCCTTTTATAACATAACCCCCTTTATTCAATAACCCTCTTAACGCCAACGGACACCCGAATTTCTTGATATCGTATTCTGTGTCAACTTTTTACTGTGTACCTTAAATTTTATCAAAACCTGGTCTCTAAAAATTTTTCATTTCAAGAGATATCGTCTTTCGTTTTATTAACGTGTTTTTCAGGTCAGGTGACATAACATATGAAAATTTCAAATTCATAGGTAGGAAGGTACATGTATTCCATAAAGGTAGCCATATAATATGTGATATGTCCTTTCTCAGTTTTCATTACATACACTAAACGTGGAAGATATATAGAGACTTTAATTCCCTAGCATGACCCTGAAGAGGTATGATGAGATTCGTTTAATGTCATTATTAGACGTGACTTCTCCCGGGGACGCTATACAACACCATTCTATGCTAAAATGACTTTAGCCTACACAACCAATTTTCTGCAATAATGACACATACAAAAAACAAGCAGTGGCGTAGCGACATAAATTGAACCTGTGGGTTCGAGAATTGGAGTCTTAAAGGGTACGAAACTTTTAGTGTGGCAGTAAAACAAAAATTTAAATAGCCAGTTAAATTGGGGGTGTTCCTTCAAAGTTTATCAATCTCTCAACTGATACTAGTTCGAACTCAAAAATGGGGGGGGGGGCACAATTTCCTAGAACATGACCAGAGTCTTGAAAGATTTTCAAAGGAAAAACCATACAATGGTGCAAATTATCATTTAAAGATATAAGGTAACATTTTATTCAACATGTTAGGACAAATAATTTCCTAAATTTTGATTTCCTCTAAAAGCTTTCTGATTTTTAATTTCCCCCTTTTTTCGACGCCCCTGGAAACGACCATCACGGTAAGTCAAATGAGTTAGCAAATAATGAACCCGGGGACCTTTTTTGGGTATGGTAAATGGAATATGAAATTAATATTATGAAGCAGCGTACAGGATATAGAAAAAGTACATAAATCTTAAACCATGTTAACTATACAAATATGACTAAAGCGCATGAGGACATAAGGCGGAAACTATTATTACTTTTTCTATTTTCTAAAAGCAAAACCTAACGATCTCCAATAGTAATAAACATAATCAGTTTGAAAAAAACTCAAAAAGTAAGGGCTTACATTTTTACTAGTTAGCAGTGTCCTAAATGTGAAGCATTTAAAAACCTTTACTAAAAGTCTATTTTTTCTTTAAACAGTAATTTTGAACTCATTTCTTATTTTTTATAATAAACACACAGTCAAGGGGATATTACTACCCTTATTATGCAGAGGCACAGTTGTAAGCACTAGGAAAAGGAGAGAGGGTTTTAAAGGAGGTGTCGGTGCACATTGCTTTTGAATTCCTGGATCTTGTAATGACTGGGAAAGACAGAGTGTGGTAAGGCTTTCTACATTCGCGTAGTACGGCTAAAGAACGAATCTCTGTATTTGACAGCACGGCCGAAATTGGGCTTGATTGTATACTGATGAGCATTCCTAGAAGCGCGAGTATTACGGTTGAACTATTTAAGGGAAGGAATGGAACTACCTATTTCACTAGAGCATAAACCGTTAAAATAACGGTAAAAAAGGGTCAGACAAGAGACCTTACGACGATGTTCAAGCGAAGTAAATGAACTTATGATGATATTATCATCTATCAATTTAAATGATCTACGTAAGTTGCAGGAGCACCAGCCTAGATATGGGAGTTGTACTCAAGCTTTGGACGTACGTAAATAAGTTTTGTAGATAATAGCCAGATCAGAAAGGGTGTTCAGTCTCATTGATGCAAGAGCCATCCATGGATAATGGCAAAGGGGGTATATCTCGCTTTATACAAGGCAGCATTGCGTTTTCGAAGCATTTAATTTCACGCGGATTTTTAATCCCCAATAAACAACGCTGTTAAGGTCGGAATTTAATAAGCTTATCATATATTGTCGTTGCAGTTCCACATCCGAAGAAGAGGGATGTGAGTCTGAAAACGAATATTAAAAGCTAAGACTAATATCGTTAGCGAAACAATGTATTGGATTAGATGTTGTAGACAGGAGATCATTAATAAAAATGAGAAAGAGTGTTGGAGATAGAACAGAGCCCTGGGGCACACTAGCATTTATTTTATGTTTTTCAGACTTGAATCTATCCAATACAACTTGTATTGAACGATCCGAAAGGTAATTACTAATCCAATGAAGCAGGGATTCATGCAAACCAAAAGCACGCATTTTCGATAAGAGAGCCTGATGCCAAACCCTATCAAATGCTTTTGAAATATCAAGTGCAATAATCTTACTTTCTCCAAGCGATGTAAATATTTGCTCCACTGACCACTGTTCGGTGAGATAAACCATGAGATCACCAGTGGACCTATTTGTACGAAAGACATATTGCCGGTCATTAAGAAGCTTTCGGTATTCAAGATATTTCTTGAGCTGATAATTAATCAGCGTTTCAATGACCTTGGAAAAAAGGGACGTAAGTGCAATCGGTCGGTAATTAGAGGGTGAGAAAGATTCGCCTTTTTTGGGTATGGGCTGGAAAAATGCAGTTTTCCATCCTCTCGAGAGACTTGAGGAGTAAGACAGATGAAAAAGCTTACGCAGTGGTTTTGCCAGCCTTGAAGAACACCTCTTCAGAACAATAGCGGGGATACCATCCGGACCAGGGGATTTATGTGTGTTTAGATCTCTAAGGACTCTTGCCACAGTACGAGCGCGAAAAAAGATTGGTCCCATAGAATCACTAAATCGCTCAAGTACAGGCGGAGTTATAACACTCACTGGCAGCAGCGTAGAATTGGTGGCGAACTGCCTAGCAAAGAGATTAGCTTAGATTGTATTACAAATGATGCATGTGAAGTGAACACATCCAATCAATTACAGTTCGCGAAAAAAGCAAACAAATCAAGTAAATCAAAATTAATAAGAAATAAATCTAATAATTTGAAAAGGAGGAAACATCGAAATCATATCAGCAAATAATTACAAATTAGTAAAAAATTTGGAACCATTCAGATTCTAAAACCGTTCAAAATAAGAGGATAGATAAATAGATAGATTTGGATTTTATTGGATCAACATTTGAATTTAACAATAGAAACGTTTTTACATTTACATTTACAAAAATCATTATGACATGGCATTTGCCGTCTGCCAGATTGACAACTATAATATATTAATTTAATTACAAAGATATAACCGTTTTAAATAACATATGTGTTTAAAATAAGGAATTATATGGAAACCAATAAAATTTAAAATTCAAATAAGATACAGTTAAAGGTTTGTTTAATCAAAAATCTTAGTTAATTATTCTTGCTCTATATCTGAGCGCAATAACACAATATTCATAAAGTCTATTAACGTTCATTTGATTCAATTCGTCCAGGACTTGCTCTTCAGATAAAACATCGCTTCCAAGAACGCTTCTTCTGGTTTCTTTCAGAGTTGGGAATCTTCCCAAAAAGTGAATTACGTCTTCTCTTTCTTTCATGTTTCAAAATAAGAGGACAGTTACAGCTTTCAATTGAGACAAATTTTGGTATAGTTACTAATCTGCTTTTTAAACTGCAAATTGCAAACTATTCAAAGAATGTTTTTTTTTAAGAAAATAAATTCTAATTACCCTGACGGAAATTTCATACCATTTCATTAGCAGATAAACACAATATTTTTATAGGATTCCAAACAGGAAAAGCGTTTTCAATGATCGTTATAACTGAATTTTCAAAAAAAATTCATTGAATAGATCAAGTGATAGCTGACCCTTTAACTAAATCATTATTTTACCTAAGCAAACTATTTTAACATTTATCGGAATCGTTCAAAATTTTGCACCACGGTACTTCTCTTAAGGTGTTTGTAGACCAGTGGAACATTTCAGAAATATTTTTGAAACATTTCAGAAATTTTAAGGAACATCAAAAAACCTTTCAGAAACAGGAAAACATTTCTGAAATTTTCCGGTCTGAACCCTGGCGAAATATTTCAGATATTTTTATGAAATTTCACTGTGATATCTGTTACATAGTTAGACGGTGGGCATGACAAAATGTCATCAAAAGTTTGGAGCAATGAGAACGAAGCGAAATGTTTTGTGAGATCCGTTTGACGAAAATATTTAAAAATCAGAAAAACTGATAATTTGTCTCAAATTTCCGAAAGTAAAAATTTCGAAAAAAGATGAGATAGAAAAATAAATTAAGAATTATTAAAAACGACATAATCAGTGCTATTTTTTTAACAGTCCATTTTTACGCATAAAATAGTATGCCTTAATGGGAAACAATAAAAACACCGAACAAACATATCAGAATCATTTCTGAAATATTTTTTAAAACAAGAGGAAACATTTCAGAAACGTTTTTAAACGTGTTTCTTAAACGTGCACACACCTTTAGAAAATTAATAAAAACATATTTGACTTCTTCTTTGAATTCTTAAAAAAAATTCTTGCAAGCATAAAAGACGAGACATGAATACACTAACGTCTTTTTTCAAGTGAAATACGTTCCTTGACAATTTTATGAGCACGTTTTTTGTCCTTAATAAATTCTCATAACCGTCATTACAAAATTAATTATTTATTGTAATCAGTCGGGTTACCAAACACATGTTTCATAATTAAAAAGTAACATATGTTCTAGGACTTAGAGTTGACATCATTTAATTCCTCAATCCTCATCACTCATCGCAAAGGAAAACAAACAACAACAAACAAATAATATTACAAATGAAATAATTCCTCCAACAATGTTAGCTGTTAATGAAACAAAAGGAAAATATATAAAAATAAAAGGAAAATATTGTATATATTGGAAGAGTGCTGTGTGTCGCACCATCAGGGAATTTAATATACTACTCGTATACTTTTATATTAGATGGTGCAACATTATGCCATAGAAATGAGAGAATTGCGTGTCGCTGATGAGTTATATAAACACGATTCCTTGTTCCTGATGGGAATTCGTTTGATAGCATCGAAGTCAACTAAATGGAAGCCAAATTACTTCTAATGGAGATCATTTGACTAATGAGAACTTTGGTGACCCACCCTTTCGTTCGTCTCTGGAACTTAAGTGAAGTCATTTTGATGAGACTAACAGCAATTTATTGTGTTGAGTTGAACTTTAATGTTTCGTTCACTTAACGTTTGGTCATTCATTTTATTTTTAAAACTTATAATTATTATTGAGGCTTGTGAAGGTGGGTTTTTACGTCACAAGGTGCTTTTATTTGATGAAAGGATTTACATACTTAAGTCTTTTGACAGTTTGCTGAATAACTTAATTTTTCAAGATTTATTTTCTGTTTGTTAGGAAACGGGACTTCTTTTTCAGTGCTAAACTGAACATTATAATTTTCAAAAAATTGATTTTTCTGTATTTTGAATGGTTAGCTAAGGTGTCAAAATTGATATCACAACTAATTGTGGAAGGGAAAAAGATTTGAGTGCTCAGTTAAAGTTTTAAACGTTTAGCAAAATAAGTCATCATTTTCTGCTGCTCAAAATTTCCATAGCATTTATCTCAATACAGTATTTTTTAAGGTTGTCGAACTCATTACTCAGACAAATTTTCTAACCGATTGACTTGAAATTTTAAATATATCTTGGAATATACTTTTTCCTGCTCTACGAGGGGCGTTCAATACCCTTTTTCACAAAGACATTTTTTCAAATCCGGAAACAGGAAATAATCACTAGGGGCAAGGTCTGGTGGTGGTAAGGTGGATGTTAGATTTCTTCGATACCACAATCTCGAGCAGCAGTAGTCTTGGAAACTCGAGCCGTGTGAAAAGGAGCGTTGTCATGAAGAAGCAACACACCCGCTGTAGGATGTGGCGTTGATCGTTTCTCTTTTTTTGTACTCAATGAGCAAGATTCCCTTTGAGTTCCAAAAAACTTTGGCTATGAGCTTTCCGCAGACGGAGTGACTTTGAACTTCTTCTGGGGGTCTGTTCCTTTTATATGTCACTGTATGGACTCATGTTTGCTTTCAGGGCCATGTTTCGTCCCCAGTAACAATTTGATCCATAAGCTCTCTACAGCATGCGATTCTCACTTTTTACTGAGGCACTGTAAGCATTCCTGGCACCCACCTTGCACTGACCTTTGAAAGGTTAAGATGGTCATAGTGTGAATGGTACCAGTTGAAAGCTTGGTAATCTCTGCCATCATTTTTACCTTTATTTAGGCATTCTCAAGAAGAAGTTTTTCAACTTCTTTGATGCTTTCTCCCGTACAAGCAGTAGCCGGGGCGCTGGAGCGGGGAACCTGTTCAATGCACTATCTGCCTCTTTTGAACTCACTTGAACAATTTTGCACAGTCGACAATGAAGGTGCAGAACAATGGTAAACAGCATCCATCTCTTCATGAATAGTTTTTTGACTTTTTCCTTGCTTAGTGAGAAATTTAATTACAGCGCGATGCTCAATTTTCACCATCATCGTTTCAGTTGCCATTATGATTCTGTTTAACTTGAGATGAAACGCGAAATAATAATCACATTTATATGAAATTTTACATGAATGCACTAAAATAATAGTATGTATTACTTAAAAAATAAGTCAATTTATATATATAACCACAGCTTCACACCGATACCGAGAATATATATAATGCCCCTCGTTGCACAGAACCAATTTAATAATTAAGGTGTCAAAGGAAAGTGAATTTTCTAAAGACCATGCGAGTTGTAATTTTAATGAATATTAATTTATAATTTATTAAGAAGCACAACTTTTTATACTGGGAAGATTCCAAATATTTAAAAATGGTTTGTGTATTCAAACGAACTAATCGAATACACAAACCATACATTTTTAGAAGTTAATTTCCCAATATTTCAAATATGATGGGATGAGTTATTTCTCACGCTATGAGCTAGAATGGTAGGTTTTGGGTTTGATCCTTGCCTGTGCCATCTAAATTTTATTTTTTTTCACGGGAACTGCCTCTTGAAAGGAATTGACAAATTGTCAAAGAGTAATTCTTATCATGGAAAGGGCTTTCTCAAATCAGCCGTTCGGATTCGGCTTAAACCCCTCCATTCCTGACAATATTACTCGCACACAGGGATGGTTGAGAGTCTTAAGTCAATAGGCCCAAGTTCTCAACGGACTGTTGCGCCACCTAATTTAGTTATGTAAGATGTAGAATGAGCTTATCCTGGGGATAAAATCTAAAGAATGTATTTTTTAGGATGTATTTGTGTTTAGCCGACTGTAAATTATAGGAAATGATTAAATGAATAAAACACCGATTTTTATACAGTCGGGGAAAACTTTGAAATCCCGGCTATAGAACCTCTTTATTAAAGTGATTCTTTCGATGAATAAAACGCTTAACGATACTAGCGGTGATTCTGAAGGGACCACCGAGATCTAAACAATAACGAACGATCTTTAAGACTGAACAAATTGAGCTACGGCTGATCAAAGGCAACTGACTTACCATATAAGTTCTAGATTACATAATTTATACACATTTACAATATAATGGTATTCTTACAAATCCAAAAGTAATCTGGCATAGCGTTCGATAAAGAATTAATGCAGCCCATCTAATCCCGTACCTTAGGAACAACTCATACAGGAAACAAATATAACATTGGTAATCGAAGATTGATGATTGATTGATAGCATGTTTGCTATTCCCGTTTGGGTTTGAGGTTAATTCAAATAATTTTAAACTTTTATTAAAGATTTTGACCAAAAATCAAAAGCAGTTCTGCTAACCTAAAAAAAGGCAAGGAAAACTGACAATAATTGCAAATAGCTTGAGACACATACTTAGTACTGATAAGAAAAGTAAAATCTATTTTCTTTTATCTCGATTTATTTTGAAGTATTTCGGAGAAAAACGAAAACCCAGCAACTCTGTTTTGCAGCCTCTGTGGTGGCCTTAACTAAAATGTGTTAAAAATCTCTTCAAGTTAAAGTTTTTTATTATGTAAGTAAATATTCTACTGTGAAACAATTTATAGTTAACATTTAAGTTGATACAACAAACTTGACTCGAATATCCCTAGATTAAAAATCCATCCCAGAAGTAAATAATAACAATTGATTCCGGTCAAAATCAATGGTTCATTTTCAATACCTTCGATTCGGTCTTAGTTTGATAACTATTATTTCGCTTGACTATTGTTATTCAACACAAAAACACTTGAAGCCTTGTTCATATGAGAATATCTAAAGATAAATACACAAAACACAATTTCCAATAAATCGCATCCTTTAGAGTTTAGAAAAGAGAATAGCTTGCAGGATATATTGTCAAACATTCAACTCTCATATTGCGGCGTACAAAAAGATTCTTCCATAACTATTGTCATCATTGTATTGTGATGATTTCTAGGAATAGTTTCACCACACTACCAGATAAAATGAAAAGGACCAAAAAGTCCTTGTGCTCGATTTCGTTTTTGTCTTCTTCTTGTGTATAGACATCCATCATTCCTGATGGCGTTTCGTTTCATGTCATATTGTGGATGAGTTAAGACTCAAACTGAACATCATCATTATCCTCCTGATTACAGAAATGCATATGGAACATCCTAACATCTATTCCCTGTCATATAAGAACTGCAGTTATAGCTCGATTTTCGCAAGCTCAACTCCCTACCAATCATTTGCTTTACCGGGAATTAAATACAACTGATTTTAAGAACAACACAATCCATGGGCAATTTTGCATCTACGGAAGAGAGGCATGTTAGTGATGTATTGTGTCGTACCCAAACTTAAAACCACGATGATGAGTACACCAAACGACTACGACGACGACCAAGTTGATGGCTTCTCAAGGGCCAAATACATGAAGAGATGCATCTTTTTGAAGGGATGTTGTTAGTAGGTAGATGATGGAGATTTTATATACAAAAAAATTGTTGGCGATGGTTAGAAGCACTTAACGCTAAATGAATCTGTAAGTGGTATGTTGAGAGTCCATTAAGACTTGCATATTTCTGAAAGGAAATGAGCACAAACTTTTTACTTTCAAATCATAGAGAATAGTACTTAACAGCAGCAGTATGATTGTATGGGTTTCATTATTGCCCAACAACATTTGGAAGAAACAGCAATTTTAATTTGTAACTTCCAACGTAAGACGATTCAATTTTGCAGTCAAAAAGATTGTAAATGGTTTAGACTCGTTAAGAGACAGCATTGACAATGTTGTGTCTTTGTTTCTGATTGATTTGGTATTTTCGCAAAAAGAATAAAATCTTTTGTGACTGTAATCTTTTTGTGAATGAAATCTTTTGTGAATGTAATCTTTTGCCAATGCAATCTTTTATGACTCCAATTAAAATATTTCTTTCATTGAATTTGAGTAAGGATTGGAACTTAAAATTTTCCAACAGACCAATCATGTGATCTTGAGATGTTTGTATTTCATAGGAATCGATTGATTGAAATCATTTTAGAGTTCATTCATTTGTTTACATTCGCTCAAAGTCTTTCATTCATTTTCTTGATTCCAGTCAAATGATTAAGGACTAAATTATTGCAATCTTTTAAAGTTCAAATGATTGGTGATTGTACAATCTCTAGATGAAGATAATGTATGCCATCTTGATATTGAATTCATTGATTGATTTGATTAAAAATGATTGCATTCTCGAAAGAATGCATTCTTTTACAAGTTTGATATGTACTAAAGCCTTGGATGTTTGGCAACACCTTTAAGTTAAAAAACTATTTATTAAAACAAAATATGAACGCCCTTCGATTTTCCTAGTTAAATAATCTTATAAGTATATTTATTCTTTCTTCCAAAATTTCGTTCATTCAGCATTAAAAGTCCAAGTCCTATGCATGACCACGACGAGGACCACGCAATCAAATTCGAATTACCTGGCCCACACATTCGATGAAAGAGTAAAAACACCACATTCTCTTTTTAGGTAGGTACATAGAATAATGCTATATTGATGAAGGCCTCAGCCACTATAGCTTCATACCAGCTTACTATACCCAATATTCCGCCTACCAGCCTTAAACCTATAACCGCCCAAGCCGAAGCCCAATGCATAGTGAAATTTAAGGGAGGTATAAGGTAGTTAGATAGGTAGCTAGGTATATAGATGGTATATGGTATATCCTTGTAGCATTTGATCCTAATCTGCAAATTGATTACCGCAGCGCAATTAGATGGAAGTAATTCGCGATTGGATCAAGAATTTTTTCCATGTTTCCCACTACAATGCGCACATTCCGTTTGTAATTACGTGAAATCGGATTTTCGTTACCCGGTATGCGTAATTAGCTTAATGGGCATTGTTGTTCCAAAAATGTCGAACTGGATTTACTGTGTGATGGTGTTTCCTGAACTTGGACATGATGAGATGTTAGGAACAGAAGTGTTCAATGGAAATAATCCATTGGGCCGAAAAAAGTTACAACCAATTTTTGGTGTGACCATTTTCCTCTTAAAGTTGAGTGTATAGTTCAATTTTGGTTAATACTTGAAAGCCTTTGTGTATTTATTCGAATATTTTGGTCAAACAAATATGCGTACAGCTTTTTCTAAACAAATTTATATTTAACTTCAACAATTATTGAGTTTTTAAAAATCACTTTTAGAAAAACTGACTCTGGTCACATGTTCTTCGGTAGCCGGACATTGATTGATTTAAGTTGAACATCTGAAAATGGTGCATTCGGTCTGTTCTGTAAATATCTGCACGGGCTTTTTCGAAACAATGCAGTACAGCGCAACAAAATCCCGGACTCTGATGATGCCTCGGTTAGGAATGGGTGTTTCTTCAGGCTTTTTAAACACACACTTTTTAGCTTCACGTAATGTGAGTGTTTTTGGGACTGGGTATGCAATGGGGGGTTATTTCGAAACAGTTCTGCTGTTTTGCATACGTTGTGAATTAGTGATTGTTATGTCAATTGTGTGGAGAAACAAATTATTGTTGTTAACTCCATTTGCATCGCTCTATATGAAATTACAAAGCGTCAGCACCACAATGTGCAACGACACTCTGCCGCTGGTCACCGTTCCGCCCAAGTAAATTTGGAAATACCAAAATTATAGTTGACTCCAATTTCCATTTATGTTGGACGTTGGCGTGTTGGTACGTTGGGACTCGTAGTACACTATACATACGTATGTATAGCCCAATGCACCAGGACTTGGTTTTGATATAGAAGTAGAACCGCTCTCTGTATTCTATAATCGGGAATTATCGTTGCGTTCTGGATTCCCATAAGGACAATGGGAATGGCAATGGAATTGGAAATGAAATTGGGAATGGAAATAAAGGTGGCTGCTGGACATTCTATAGATAAAGTCTGCTTTTGGAAGGTAATGATGTGTGTATTCTGTTCTTCCGCATATAATTAGAAATTTGCGTTTACAGCATTGCTCAAAGGGTGGCTTCATTGTATACTTTGATTGCATTCAATTGAATGCTGGAATTAGATTTGCTGCTTTGTACTGTGTGGACCTATTGTATGTTTATGGATATACTTATTTTATAGACCGTAATCTAGACCTCTCTAACGTGTATCTTTTGTACATAGGTTAAGGTATATATAGCACTAGTTTCTGTGGCATTTAAGGACAAAAGTGGTAATGAATACATATATACATATATATATATGTATGTAGATACATATTCATGTTAAATTGAATTTTCTATTATTAAATGACAACCACACCGACTAAATTCGGAGTATTTCGATGGTAGGTACTTAGGCAAAACCGATATGTCAATACAAAAAAATAATAACTATTGCGGAGCTATGTACATATGTGAGGCTTGGTTTTCAATGAAACTGAAAAGGCGTTTTCATTTAATTTGTTAACAGGTCAGCAACTTAAACAAATTGCCTTAAGATTGAAACATATTCTCCGAAACGCAAAGCAAAAGAAATAAAAACTTTAAATAGTGAGGTAATTTTTAATGAAACAAGAATTTTAGATTATGTATGAATTTAAGGCTGATTTTTCAATTTTTTCGAACTTGTCTCAAAACATGTAGTTGGTCAAGTCTAGAGTATTTTACTTCACTTGTGTAGCTTTTAACTTTAGAATTCTAAATTAATAGTTGACCTGCTTAAAGTTTTAAAAAAATTAAATCTGGGAAATTAATGACAGATGTGAAAAATGTTTTATAAAATTTGTGTTTTTCATCATTAAAAAATTACTGTTTAAGCTTTGTCTGGATTTAATTGATCAAGAGTTTTTTTTTTAAATCAATAAAATTCAAAAAATTTATTAATATTTAACGACTTTTTATTTGAAACACAATATTGGGTAGTTCAAGTGATTTTGGTTTAAATTTTGGACTATTTGGATGGTTTTTGGATTGTAGCCAAAATATTGGACACCGTTTCACACAAACATAAATCTAAAGTTTTCAAACCAATCCATCCTCATTATTTCTCGTAATAATTAAAAGTTGGGATAATTTATTAGAGAACTACAACTTTGAGTGAAGAACAATACAATATGAAGTTAAAAAAAAATGTTAAATACGAGCAAAGAAAATAGATTACAGGAAGAAAAGTCTTTGGGTTGGATATTGTCAAGGATGTTTTGAGTTTCGATGGACAGGAACTGGTTGATATTGAAGCTAAACTCAGTGCATTCAGGGCCATGTACGCTAATCTTTTTGCATACCGAACGCCGCCGTCTTTTGATGTAAATTTAAATAATAAAGTATTTTCAAAAGTAGATGAATTTTGTAACACTCATTAAGAAAACCCTTTAACGACATTCACACCATCAAACACATCATGTAACCAAGTTTCCTTACCTTTCACTACACAATAAAAAGTCAATACATTTAGAATGAATTTGAATAACAAAAAGTTATTTGGTCTTGACAAAATTTCAAACTTTGTGTTAAGGAAATATCCGATTTCACTTGATCTCACTTTAACTTTTGTTTTTAATCATTTTATATACAACGGATACTTTCCAACTGCATGGAAACAGTTAAAAATTATGCCTATAGCTTAGACTATCACTCTGAAGCGCTCCGCATCCAGACTAGTAAGGATTACAATCACCACTAGGTTCCAGAGGAGAGGGGATAGAACACCACCTTGCGGTGTCCCTCTACTAACGAATCGTCTACCAGTAGAGTTGCCCAGTTTTGAGTTAATTATTCTGCTAGTAAGCATTAAATGAATTAACTTCCGAAGCGAACTCTCTACACTTAGAGATGTTAGTGCAGATGTGTCCACGTTGTTAAAGGCACCTTCGATGTCAAGGAAAGCAACCATAGTGAACTCTTTATGATGTAGGGAATATTCGACTATGCGTACTAAAGTGTGTAACGCTGTTTCCACCGATTTACCTTCACAGTAGGCATGTTGTGACGAAGACAGAAGTCTTGTATCGATACTTTAATGGATATTAATCAATCTTTCCAAGGTCTTAAGAAGGAATGCTGATAGATAGGTCGTAGATCTTTAGAATTGACTTGCGAGCATTTACCTGCTTTGGGTATAAAAACAGCTTTAACTTCTCTCCTTGCCGAGGGAACATGGGCCAGGTAAAGACATCTGGTAAAAGTTGCCAAGGATTGGTGCAATTATGTCAGAAGTCTATTGTAACTGGTATTATTCCATCTGGTCCTGCAGATTTTTATGATTTGAAGCTGTTGAGAGCCCATTATAGCTTGTCCCTTGTGATCAGATCTTGTGGACATGTTGTATTTGAACTTGAACGTATATAATTGTTGCAAGTTTCGGTAAAACAACTACCAGGAAAGTGAGTGTCCAATAGTAATTTCAGCGATTCATTACTTGAACCTAAACCTTACCTAAAGGCTTCAGAAATTTCTTCTATCGTGCCACAGAAGGATCGCCAAGAAGATCGCTTATATTTCCTTATTGCCTCTTGTAGATTCTTAGGGATTCTTTGTAATAGTGGCAGTGAGAGGCTAGTCTTGCGGCATTGGCCCGATTGAAAAGTTTAATGCATTCTTTCCTGAGCGAGTCAAGCTCTGAGGCCCACCATTGTTGTTTCCTCTTTCCTCTTATGTGTATAAGTGGACAAGCAATTTCTAGCGATCTGTTCATAGCTGAGGAAAGGTCATTGACTTTGTTGTCAAGTTCATTAGCGTTAGAAGAAGGACTAGATAGTCCAGGTTCTATGAGTTTCTGTATGAAGCCCAATCAGTTTTCCGATAGTTTCGAAAAGTCAATGTACTCGGGTTATCATCCACATTTATATTGAACTGGATATATCTATGATCAGAGAACGAGTGTTCTTTGGATACTTTCCAGTCCAAGATTATATGGTGTATAGTATCTGATACAAGAGTGATGTCTAAGACTTCTTGTCGAGTTTTAGTTATATTGGTTGGTTCATTTCTAACATTACTAACTAAGAGGTTAATACAAAGAATATAATCAAAAAGAGACTCACCTCTGTCGTTGATATTCGTGCTACCCCATACAGTATGATGAGCGTTAGCAAAGCTCCCAATAATTAGGCGGATCCTTTGCCTTTTCGCTTCAGCGACGGCTTTCTCCAGGGAGAGGGCCAAGGTGGTCATGGCCAAGATACGCCGACACCTGCCAGAAACTTCCTTTGGTTGTTTCCAGCCTAGCTTTGGTGGTATCATTGTCACTGAAATGATGGAATAAAAATACATTAATGCTACGTTTCTCTAGTATGCAAGATCTAGGTTGACCTTTATTTGTCACACACAGTGTAGTACCCAGGAGTCCTGAGTCCTCGAACAACGGATTCTACAATACATGGCTCTTGGATCAGGACAATGTATTGCCAGACGGAGAAGAAGTGAGGCCGAGGCCTTTATGGTGTGTTGGAGATTAATCTGTACGAACTGCAGAATTTTTACTACAATTAGGCAGATCAATCTCCACAAGAGTTCGTACTCGCTCAGAAGGATCATGTTAAGGTCGTTCTCAGTCTCCATTAAGGATGGACTGTCTACGACTTTTGTAGAGGGTGGAGTCGCGATTCGAGAGGGCATGGGTGCATCGTCACCCTCTCTTAGGAGAGAAGACGATGTCCCAGGCCCACCAACCGCTAGTTCACCTTCCGCGTTAACCTTATCTTTAATATAGATTCGAAGCCTTAGTTTATGGAGCCCTCGTTTAGGGCTAGATGAGCCAGGGATTCTTTATTGAGTACCAGAAAGAGTATTTGAGTTATTGAGTATTAAGGAACATTGCTTGGACCAAAACTATTTAATGTATTTTTATATGACATGAACAGTCTTACGATTTTTTAGTGGAAAATATCGTAAACCTAATAAAAAATGGTTTTCTAACTATACATTGTATAATTTAACAAAATTGAAACCTTTGATGATTTATATGACAACATTATTAAAAACCAGATTAGAATCTTGTACAAATCATCCAAATCCACTTATCAAAGGATTATGGGACAAAAATATTACCAACGAAAGCTCATACATCGAGTATTATCAATCCCCGTTCGATCTTTTGCATAAAAGATCCCGAAATTTAATAGAACCTCGTATGAATGATGTACTTACTTTACTTTTCTATGAGAAACCCACATTGAACGTTCTTCGAGGATTTTTATTTTGTATATTATAAAATATTGTAATCAAAGCTAATTTGTGAATTTTAAGTCTGCATAAAGAACTGAACTGACACGATAACATTTCTAGTCTCAAGAACTATAATATCTTTCTAAGCTTACTGTCCGAATATTACTTGTCAACAAAATTAAGCTTATTTTATGATTTAAGGATTTTTTCCGTATCCTGAATTCGAACTTGGACTTACAATTATTCCAGCATGTTAAGTTTTTCAAATACATATATATCCGTTTTTAGACTTTTTCAAGCGGCTACGAAGGGCAAGTTACTAACAAATCAAAAGGGCAACAGTCCAACAAATTGACAAAAAAAAGGATGTTTAAAAACACAAAAATAGAAATCTAAATTTGACCAGAATCTTCTTGTAAAAATATTCAGTGGTCAACAAAATGTACTTATTAAAATGCTTAAACAGTTTTTCTTAATTATCTAATAGTCTATAAGATATTCTCGTAATTTTTCCCCGCGCCAATTTTTTGAAAAGACGAAAAGTAGCTATTATTTTTTCTCTCACAAAATATTTCCACTCGTTACTTGAACCTACTCAAAAACCCTAACTCATCGTCATGGTTGTTGTAGCAGCTTCTTTTAATTATTAATTCTGGTATGCACGTTAGTTGAAATTCGGGTAACATCCATTTCATCAAAACCATCAACACCCTCTTAGACGAGCGAAGCGATGAATGTGACTTCTGACAAAGTCAAAGAGGAGACGACATCCTTGTGATGCTGATGGTCTCGAAAGCCCCAGCTCCATTCCCAGTCACAGTCCCGTCCCAGCTTCAGGGCGATAGCGAAGCAATGGCGATGTTGTAAAAGCAAAGTGCTATGCTGCTCAGCTCATTCGTGTCATTGAAGAGCTAATTAAGAAATATGCAGCTTTTTCTCAGCACTCAGTTACGTGACCTGACTTCTTTATGGCGAATTAATTTCTTATTTCGTGTTTGGTTTCAATATAATTTTCTTTCTATGTTTTTGTATTTTCGGACGTCATTCCCAGAGCGGGGAAATTTACTTCTAGTGGAGGATTCTTGATAAGACGAACGGACGGACAGGGCGTCTGGCGCCTTTTTTATTCTCCGAGGATAGCGTTGACAGGGCATTAAATATTTGACAGTTTCTTTAGTTTCGACGAGGAAAAAATGAAAATCGTGTTGGTTCTGGTGACATCCGGGAAGCAAGCAGAAAGCGTTTTAATCACTAACAGACTCCTCACAGAGCAACAACTCACACAGCTTCCCATAGAGAGAGAGAAGGACAGTTTGTTGTTTAAGTCCAAACAAATCCAACAAAAAAGGTCTTCAATATGATTTGGGAATCTAGAAATTAGCGGAAGTAGCTACATAAAGTAGTTGACAGGCTGAGGCTTTCTCTCTCATTCAAAATCCCATTGGGAATGGGTGACAAGAGAAGCACTTAAAAAGTTTGCTAAACTTTACCATTGTGTTTTTGATTTGAAGTTGTGAGAGGAATTCCGGTCTAGCAATAAACCAAAAACTGCTCATTTCGGGTTTTCGTTCCCGGACAATTTATGCAAATATCCCATCAAAAACTAAAACCAAGCAACGACTGATATGATTCCAAGAGACCGGGTACGGTACCGGGAGGACTCCAGGAACTCTGTTAAAAGCATTTAGGTGTACCTATGTCGTTCTCCATCTCGTTGGTATATATTCGTATCGTATTTATTGTTGCAGCACAATGCAGCCGTACGCAGTTAAGTTGCTATAAAGTATAAACTTTTCCCTTAAAAATATGGCAGCTACGGGAAATGTTTTGGAAATTTATGGTTTTGCCTTTTGTGATGTACAAATTTTTCTCCTGAATGTCTACTATCCTCATCCTCATTTTCGTCCTCAAGTTGAATTCAAACCGACTTCCATTGTCATATATATTAAGTGAATAAAGGGCCATTTTCAAGTACATATTTGTTCACCATCCATTCCGTCAATCGCTCAAGTAGGTAAGCGAAAGGTATTTTGATAGCAAGTTTTATCAGAATTCACAACTCCTGGATGAATTCAAGCTTAGGGATGCATTTGCTTGGAACATCACAACCAACGACGACAACGACGACGCTGGCGACGTTTACTATACGACAAAAATATAAGCTAAAGATTGACTTTCGCATTTGAATTGACCATAACCAATGAAGTCGAGGTAACAGAGGGTAATAGTGGGAGTTAGTCATTTCAATATGACACACTCGACAGGATTCAATTTCCATAAACACGATTTTGCTTTAATGTCCGGATATTTGCATAAAGGATTCTTCTATAGTCTATTCTATTGGCATTTTGAAAACCCCTCTGGACTCTTAGAGATGGGGAAGCCCAACCCGAAGTCGATGTAGATGCCGAAGCCGAAACAGAGGCAAGATACTGGCAAGGTATTTTCTGTATAAAATAAAATAAATGTATATACAGTTCTGTGACTAAGTTAAAGGAATTGAGAACCTCGTTCAATTTCTCCTTATGGAAATGGACTCGAATTACTTATGCTTTTTCTCAAAAGTTAACATTTATTTAAATCTCACATTGAAAGGACGACAACGACAACGAAGATGAAGATGACGATGACAACAACGAGCGACGGATGGACGGACATTTTCAAGAGTGTATACTCTATTGTCCAATCTGGAAGAGGCATGGACTAAGGACTGAAGATGGAGATCGACATGGACATGCAAATGGACAGAACGAGGACATATACAATCACTTCTTCAGTCAGTGGAAGTTTTAAGACAACAGTAACGAGAGAAATATAGAATATTGCTCCTGGCTGATTGCTGAGTGTTCAATTTGTGTGTTGCTTCGCATATAAGAAGTAAAAGGATGATGATTTTAGGTCGGTGTTGTTGTTGTTGGCCATGGCCATATACATGTAGGAATAAGTTTGGGAAACACCTCCGGCTTATTGTTTGAAATAATATTAGGAAATTCGCACCTATAGGAGTATTGTTACTGTACTGGGATTGGGTTTTTGAAACTTTGTGTGTTTTTAAAATTTCTTAGCAAAATTGGAACAAGATACTTTCCCAGGGAAGTACTTTCAATTGAATTTGAATTGAATGTGGATGCAGAAACTATAGACGAATTACAAATCATAATAACATTTAAAGTCAGGCTTTGGCAAATGATTTTGTGTCCAATTTACATAATAGATTGATGCAGAATTTTGAATTTGATGAATTTTATGTACGTTGTAGGATTTGTTAAGAACAAAAAAAACTCTGAATATATGTATTTTGTATGAATATTTATGTTATACTATAGTTTTCGTAGATGTGACACCCAAAAACCAACAAAAAGGCAGTTGTCCAAAAGGTGTTAGGTAGCTTTTCGATAGTATTCTGCCTCTAACATAAAATTAAGATTTTAACTTTTTGCCTCTAAGAGGAACTTGAATACACAAATTTTACTATAAAAATAAAGCTTTTATTGGAATCATTCATTCAACTTTTTAACGACCACATATTTTAAATAATCTTCAAAAATATACTAATATTCGAATCTTCTCAATGTTGCCCTGAAAAGCTTCCAACTGATATTGTTTAATAACATGATTATCGTTTAAAGAACTTGCTTCGAAAGGTATACAATCAAATATTGTTGTTGTCAATGGTGCAAATAATAGAAACCCTTGAAGACAATATTCTTACAATAGCATTGTTTGGTTAGAAAAGTGAAATTTAGATAGAATTTTCAAATCTTGAATTGCTTAGCAATTATTAGTGGTTCATCTTGAAGTCATTTTGCAATAGCAGACACATATTTCTAGGTCGGATCTCGAAAGTAAACCGAAGCTGTTTCAGCATTTTACTTAGTGCCATACAAATGGAAAAACCCAATGGAAGTTATCAGTTTAAAAAGACTTTTAGACACAAAAAACATTAATTAAAAATATAAAGCCAACAAATCTAAAGTTTTCGGTCTTCTTTTTCGTATCTATAGCGCATGAGGCTACCCTAAAGAGCGCCAAAATGTATTATTCTTCCCAAGCTCAGTAAACTAATGTTCCAACTTGGGAATTATTTCTTTTTGGAGTCCTGACAGTTTCTTCAGCAATTTTTCTCCAAAAAATTCCCTGATAATATGATGCCCTAATACTGATATTAAGTATCCACTCAAGGTATTTTAAGCTTGCCCATATGAAATACATGTACAAATACATTTTCATAGCTCTACAAAAGTGTTCATTACAAATTATATTTGACTTTCAACAAGGGAGAAGTATGGGCCTCTAAACGGATTGTTTTTATAAAATTATCGTTTTTCTGCAATTACGTCGAAAACAAGTGGACCCAAAGTAAGCAGGTCTCAAAAAAGTCTTGAGATTTATACTTTTCGGGACATTAGTTGTTAAAGTTTGGGAAGTATTGAATTCCATTACATTTTCGATTAAAATTTTTAAAACTATTGTAAGGAAATTAAAGTTCCTATAAAACTGCACCGTACTTTCTTTCTTTACTGCTGAAAAACAGGTTTAGTGGTCCTTGCTACCCCGTTGGTGAGAGTTAACGATAAATCGCAATAAAGAATTTTGTATAGCGTTCGATTCTGAGAAAAACCCATTAACGGGCGAGATAATAATTTTTAAACTTAAAATGACGTAGACGATTACTAAATAAAAAAACCAAGAGAAAATCTTCAAGGATTTGTTGTTTTCTTTATTGAGATTTCAAACAAATTTTCCCCATTGGGCCGACAAAAAAAATATCCGCCAGAAAATAAAATCACCGTAGTAGACATACTATAGAATGATGCCTATTAGAATATGCCACTTAGACAGTCACATTTCTTTGGACCTAAATCTCATTGAGAACCAAAAAAACAGACATCAACCTTTTATCAAAACGTAACTTTGCAGAATAATCACTGGAAATATTGTACTTAACTCCTAGTCTTTTTTTTGACAAATCGTATTATTTTAAATTGATTAAACTACGCATTCTTCAACTAAATATGCAATTTAATTTATCAACAAATATAACACCATCATCAGTACGTACTTAAGCCGGAATTTTTTTTTAACACGATTGTAGTTTTCGATTGTAGTGCAAAGACTTCATCAGGTAAATCCCTAAATGATATCTTGATGAAAGGACCTATAATGCAGGACGACCTTTATTCAATAATCTTGCGTTTTCGCTGTTATAAATTTGCTTTAACAGCTGATATTTCAAAAATGTATCGCCAGATAATTATGGATCAAAAAGATCGCATACACCAATGCATTCTCTGGTGAACTAAGGGTACAGAATTGATAAAGGTATACCAATTAAATACGGTTACTTATGGAACCACTTCCGCTCCTTATTTGGCTACACGCTGTCTCAAAACTTTATCAGAAGAAGGGGCCTTGAAGTTTCCATTGGTGTCCAAATTTTTAAACGAAGTTTTTTACATGGATGATTTCATCAGTGGTGGAGATTCGCCAGAGGAGATATTTAGCATCTATGAAGAAGTTAGGACTCTTTTGCATGGTGCAGGTTTCGAACTTCGAAAATGGTGGACAAATGAAAGAACGTTGTTGGAAGTTGTCCCAGAGATGGACAGAGAAAAACCGCTCAGAATAAACGATTCTGATATTATTAAAACGTTAGGAATCAAGTGGAATCCATCATCAGATGAGTGACAATATGAAGTTCCAGAATTTAGTTCAAAATCAAAAATCACCAAAAGGATAATTCTACTTGACCCATTAGGACTTATTTACCCAGTAGTTGTTAAGGGTAAAATTTTGTTGCAAGGTCTTTGGGTTAAAAAGACGGATTGGGATGAATCTGTCCAATCTAGAATATTCACTGAGGGGGAAGATTTTCGAAATTGTTTGAAGGAGTTAGAATCAGTTAAAATTCTGAGATATGTGCTAGCTCTACATGCACAAAACGTTCAAATTCATGGATTTTCGGATGCATCGTTGCGGGCTTATGGCTGTTGTGTGTATTTACGCAAAGTTGATGAAAAGGGTATGATATCGTGCAGTTTAATTAATTAAAATCAAGAGTCGCTATAATCAAAACCAAAAGCTTACCAAGGCTAGAATTAGCCTTACAAAAGAAATGATCATGCAGATCCCAAAGCTTTAGTTGGTATTGTGCGGCATAGGTTCTGGGTATTAGACACTCTCAAAGAACCTAACATGTTGGGACAAATCATGGACAATTTACCTATTGACAGAGTACAACCTGCAAGACCGTTTTTAAAGACTGGTATCCATTTCAAACCACTAATAAGCTTCGGGGTCATAGAACCACCAAATCATATGTCGCCGTCTTCGTTTGCTTTGTTGTAAAAGTTGTGCACTTTGAGGTTTTCTACGACTTATCTAGCGAAGGCTGAGGGTCTTGGCAAGACGAGGTTTGTGCAAGTAGACACTTAAATTTATGCTGAATTTACTCTCATTAAAACTTAACGAATAAAAGGTACATATTTAAATTGAATTTCGTTGAACACAAAAAGCAATACAGAAGTACTAAACAGAAGTCAAAATAAAAATAATAGATCCCTGTTTAAAAAAGTTGAATTCTCTTTTCTGCAGTAAATTGACTTTATTTTTTTTTTAATCACAAATACGAAAACATTACCAAAATATAAACCATTTCAAGTAAATAATAAAATGTTAAATTCGTTCTCCAAATCAATTGCAATTCCTCTCTCCATTTTTGAAAAATTAGTATCAGGCTCTAGGGGATTTTCCAGCAAACAAATAAAATCCTATCTAAAACACAAGATCTCATCTCACTAAGAAAATGCCTCGTAATAAATCAACTTTAGCGCCATAAAATGTCTACATTCGACATTAAATCCATTTATATTACTGATTTGATGCGCAGTAGTAATTGGAGAAGAACTTTTTCCAATCCTTATTCGAAAACTACTTTTGTTTTCAAATATATGGTGCCGTGGGTCCACAAATGTGTGCCTATAGAAAGTAAAAAACTGAACTAAATTGGCAGTCTTGAAACAGTATTTTGCGGATCGGCTCATAATGAGAATGATTGAATGGCTGAATGATTCCTTCATCACCATATTCATCATCATCGTCCTTGTAGGATCTTGATAAATCGGAGGCGGCTGTGAGCTAACCGAATAGAAATTCATTTTCCTTAATCTTATTATTATATTCAATAAATCCCAATTTATCGCACTTTAAAAGTAAACGAGTACACACAATGACGGAATTACCAAGCCGTTAACAACGACCCTTAAGTGTTGAGCATTTGCTGTTCATTTCAAAAGACAAGGACGACTATAGACCATCAAATCCAACCTATTTGTCTCATCATCAATTTCGAATTAATCTCTTTTCTTTGGTTTTAGAGTTTGTTATAATAATGAGAAATGGCTGAAACAGTGTTAATATCTTTCAACACTGAGAAAAATTGTACTGCATAAAATAAATGGGTAAGTTTCAGCTCAGCTATGGTTAAAAATTTGATTAGTATCGATTGCCCTATTTCAAAGAGGTAAGACATTTGACTTAAATTTGAACTAAAGAAATACGAATTCAGACCCTGACCTCAGATCTCAGAATGTTTGAACAACTTATGTCCTAATATTTTTTCAAATCCAATCGTTTGTCCCCCAACAAAATAAGTAATAAATTATAATTATGTTCCACCCCCAAAACTAAAAAGTCCGCCGTTCTATAAAACATAAATTTGTATCCTGTCACTTTAACGCCAATAATAAAATCTAAAAAAAATCATATTTTACAGGAACACCTCAACAAATCAAAATATATCATAAAAAGAACTCTGATTAGTTTTTGAACTGGTAGTAAAATTATTCTTTTTCCTTAACAACCTTAAGCATATCGGTAGACGAACGATTGCAAAAGTTCGATTCTTTAGAAGATTTTTTTTAATTTTTTGCAATAAAAATGAAAAATGGAAGAACTTTCTAATGCTCTTTGTTGATTTTTTGAAGTCGTTAGACAAAGGAATGAACCCAACCTAGAAATTTTTTAATGGCAGGATAACAAGATCATAAGAAGAAAATAGGCACAAAAGCCAACTTGGTCTGATCGTCCTTATTCATCAACTGTGGACAGAAGATGACTTTTCAAAGTTTTTAAGCAGTCACATAAAAAAAGAGAAGTTTAATATCTTTTTTCTTAGGGATGGACAAAGGAATAGATTCAAAAAAGTTGAGATCACTGCTTTTATTTTATCGGTTAAAGAATGCTTTAAGTTTTTCAGTGCTGCAGATTTTCTTCCAGTGTAGAAAAGTTCACTACTCCAAATTAAGAATTGTTTGAACAAAAGCCGTAGTACCTTTGCTCACACGGATACTCGTACAACAGTTGAAACATTTCCAGAATCCAAGTGCTAGTTTGCATCAGACAAGTTGTGTAAACAACAGTTCCGTTCTCTAGTTCCAAGTTCAGTAAATAAGGCACAAAATGTTACTCTTGTTTGTGTTTCTGCTGTGTCCCATGAGGGACCAAACGACCAAAAGACCGACAGACCAAGAGACCTACCGACATCTCTAAAAATAAAGACCTCAAACAATGTCCGGAACGGAATGTAAATTATTAAATTAAATATTTAAATTTTATTCCAAAGCGAAAGCAACTTGGAGTCTTTTTAGTGCTGCCAGAGAATAATTATTTGTTCCGCATCTATTTGGACTCCAACTTAGACAAAGACCAACTCTCCATCCAACACTAAAGACTAAAGGCTGAAGCTTCCTTCTTTAGTGCGTGCATTTATGTATGTAGAGTAGATACATATGTATCAGAAGCAAATATCCTGCAGCTTGAACTACAAAATCAATAGACTATATATTTGTTTTAGCCAAAGGAGTGAAGTGTGTTTCCTATATTGACTGTTTAGTTTTTAGTTTTCGCACTTGAAAATGCATTTTCCAGAAGTAGAGTATATATTTGGGGTAAGCTAGGGGCTTGGTTTGGCCAAACTTATTTGTCTTTTAGTGCAAATGACTTGATTTTCAATCCATTTAGCTGGGTGTTCCTTCTCGGAATGTATATATGTAGATGCAGATACATAATTTGAGATTTATACAAATCCCTTTTTGCTTTTTCTAGAGAATTGAGTTATTTCCATTATGGGAATTGCAAACATCCGGAGGGTAGAGGATCCATTTGCTCTAAAGGATTTGCATGAGGAAATTTAAAAGCAATAATATCCTCAGAGGTTAGTTTTTGGTTTAAATCAAAAAAAAAATCCTTCCATAGAAAACAATATGCTCTATCAAAAGGTGCTTAGAAAAGCTGATTTTTAGAGTGAGTCTTTATTATAAAAATGTGAATGCGAGCAAAAATCAAGAGAAATTGATTTTCTTTTCTAACCAGGTTCAATCTTTTTAAAAAGTCCCAATATAATTTACATTTAAGATTTTATTACCAAAAGAAGATTTGATTAGACTTAATTTTAAATTTTCTCTCGTGTTTTAGCTATTTTTTTAAATTTTGGAATTTAATAAAATAATTATTTATTTTTCAATCGCCAATTAAAGAAAATGAAGAATTGCTAATATATATACAAATACACAAATAATCATTTCATGCAAAACAATGATTGGAAACGAAGCAGCGCTTAACTCTGAGTAGAGTGTCGAAAGTCCCCCAAAATCAATCTTTTGGAGTTTTGTCTGCACGCATTTCAAGAAGGTTATACCAAGAAGGAAAAACCCAAAACATCAAAACGACACTCAACATCTTTTCATTGACTCCAAGGCCACATATGACAGCATCTACAGGAAAGAGCTGGATGGAACCATGTCTAGTTTTGGCATCCCTACTAAACTCGTCCGTTTATTCAGGATGGCGATGTCTCGGTCAAAACGTCTCCATCGGCAGATGTAACTTTAAGGTAGTTAAGGACTTTCTCTAACAATGCTCCGCAATGAACGCAAAAAAGAACACCAACCTTGAGATCAAACGAAGAATAACTCTTGCTTACCGCTGTTTCTTTTGGCTAAGAAAGCAAATGAGTGGCAAGACCTCTTTCACACCTAAGCGACCTTAGACCTCTTTCACACGAGACGGTTTCGTCCGTACGGTTAAAATGCGTACGATTTTTTTCCCTACGGACTTTGTTTTTACACATAACGTATTTTTCCCGTGAATCGTCTACGTTCGGTTATATTTAAGATTTGTGATTGTTAAAATGCTTTAGTACAATTGACCACAAAAACGAATGGCGTTCGAGAAGTCACGTACGCCACTCATAAGACTGCGACGGCACTGTCACCGTATATTTCAGTCGTTGAGACAACTGTTTTAAATAGTCCGTACGGAAAAACCAGTCTCCGTCCAGTGTGAAAGCTTTAGTTAATTTTATGAGTTTACTATAAATGCCCCACGGATAAAAACAGCACGGATTTTAATCGTACGGACGAAACCGTCTCGTGTGAAAGAGGACAGGCGGCTATTTTAAATCGTCCGTACGGAAAATAACGGAGACGTCCACTGTGGAAGCTTTAGTTAATTTTATGAGTTTACTATTAATGCCTCACGGATAAAAATCGTTTGGACGAAACCGTCGCGTGTGAAAGAGCCCTAAGTGTCGCTATATAAGGCCCTCATCATCCCCGTCCTGATATTCGATGCATGGACTGTGACAAAAGCAGAAAGCACCTAGGTTCATTTTTGAGAGAAAAGTTCTTTGCGTGATTTGCAGCCCCCTATGCAGAGAAGGTGAAGATAGAACGACAAGCTCTACGGGCTGTAGAGCGCATAGACTTAGCCTGAAAAATAAAGTAGTATTCACATTAGCGCGACCAACGAACGACGAATGAATTACAAAATGTGAGTTTATATACGATTGAAGACATATTTGCACACATATTCTTAACAAAACGATAGCAATATAGTTTAAATTTCATTTATGATACATACTTTTACTTTTCATTATAATATATTAATAAATTTAAGAAAACAAATTTATTCGTCGCGAAAAAAATTATAGTTGATACGAACTGTCAAACTTTATTCGCGTTCCACATTATCCACAATCGCAACGAATAAAATAATTGCGCGTACTTAACCTAAAAAATCATTCTTGTTTTGGTTTCGGTGGTGAATGATGTTCGGCTGTGGCTTCATTCGCGACGAATTAAAAACTCTCATGTGAAAGAAACGTCAAAATCGACGAATATTCGTTCATTCGTTGGTCGTTGGTCGTGCTTATGTGAATAGTACTTAAAAGTCCAAAGAATGGGGTGGCTGGGGCACGTAGAGCGCATGGAAACCAATGCTGCGGCCCGGAAAGTCTTCGAATCCACTCCCACAGGACAGCGCAGGAAGACCGGGAATTAGGTGCCACGCATAACTGGAAATGAGGCCCTAGTTGACTCAGGACTGTAGAGCAACCTTAAGTAAGTAAAGTAAGCAAAAAATCGTAGGGGGATGCCTTTAAGATAATTCTGGAACAATAATGTTGGCGCTATATGTAAGCATCATTTTGATTTTTATTTGTTAAATTTAATAGACAATTGGTTAGCATAAAGTTAAAAACTGATTGCAAAATTACTTCGAAAAGGTTAAAAAATGTC
Organism: Eupeodes corollae; assembly: GCF_945859685.1. Taxonomy (NCBI): domain Eukaryota; kingdom Metazoa; phylum Arthropoda; class Insecta; order Diptera; family Syrphidae; genus Eupeodes; species Eupeodes corollae. The sequence goes on from NC_079149.1 coordinate 138,925,778, forward strand.
GAATATCTCAAGTATAAAAAGTTTATACTTCAATTATGTTGGAAGTTCTCTGCAGTCATTTTTTTGGCTTATTTATTTCAAGAAATCTTTAAATGGAAATAAAGTTACTTACCTATTTAAACAAATTATTTTCAAAGTGTACCGCGATGCAACTGCAATAAAAATTCCACTTCTTTGCCCAACGCTACCGAGACCGACACCGACAGATGCGATACAATTAAATAAAAATAATACACTCTTAATATTTGTATAAACTTTTTAACTGCACATTGAAAATTAAATACATTTCATTTTTTGTTTCAAGACGAACTAATCACTAGAGACTAAGCTAAATTCTAATTCACATTTTACAAACAAAAACAAACACTTTACTTTGGTGGAATTAATCGATAATTTTTTAACGTTAACTTAAACTTCAACACTTTTATAACATTTTGCTACAATTTTCAACGCACAATAAAAACAAATATTATATTTAATTGTTTTCTTTCTAGATCGCGACGATCGTGACCCAAACAGAAGAAATTCACCAACTTCTACTGCCGAGCCAATTGCCAAAGAGCAAAGATAACAAAGAAGAGTTTGCTGGATGAATTATGGTGAATTACTTAATGGTGAGCTTATACCCTGATTACAAGGGTGAATTCGATCAATTGAATTGTAATGGCGAAGATGAGGTTCGAAATATTGTATGGAACAAAAATTCTGTATTCCGAAAAAACTGGTATGAACAAAATATCTTCAAAATTCGGTAGGACAAAATCATGTGTTTTAAAATCTGGTAAGTCAATGTTGCACCCTGTTTAACATTATTTAAACGTTTTTTGCAGCATTTTGAAGAACAGAATTTTTAAAATTGAAAATTTATGAGAATGATATCATAAGAATTTTTCATCAATTCTACATTACCCAAATATTTTAAGAAAAAAACAAGAATTTTTTCGTGTTCTTAACAAGTTGTTAGTTTTCAAGTTGTAAGTGACTTTCTGTTTATAGACTTATCAATATGTTGACGTTTTGATAGTGTTATTGTACATTTTTATACAATTAATTATGTACATGAATTCAACTCTGTATTGCATTAATAATCTTCAATATATCTGTTGATTGAATTTCGGTACAACATTTGTTCTGACATTCAAAAAATTAATTGACGAAAAAATTCAACTACAATTACTTGTAATTCAATCTCTTTTTTACTTTGTGAATTGGTTTTAATTTAGATTGAAGAATTTCAAGTAGCGATTACATGTAATTGCAAATTGTAATTTAATTACTAAAATGTAATTGAAACACAGAAGAACAACTAGATCGACAAAGCAGTAATGATTGCCTTTTCCAGTAATCACTTTACAAGATTGATCAAATATTATTTTCGACATTTACATTTTAAGCGAAAATGAAACCCTAAGTTCTTTTATGTTCATTGCTTTAAATTCATATTTAAAAAATAAATAAATTACCTTATTTAAAAATTACTTTCTCTCAGGAACTTGAACAAACCCATACAATTTTCAATTACGTACAATTATCAAGTGATTTTTTTTAATAACAATTAGAAGTAATTGAAATATAGTTAGTTATTGTAATCGGTCCGATTTGTAGAATTGAATATTTTGACACTTCTCCATAGAGTCGAAATAAATGATTTTAAGAGAGATGTCTGTGTGAGCGTGTGTACGTACGTTCGTACATTCGTGCGTCCGTATGTTCTTACGTTCGTGCGTCCGTATGTTCTTACGTTCGTGCGTCTGTACGTTCGCGTTATTTTCATCGTCCATAGATCAAGAACCAGAAGAGATATCGACTACTGATAAATTTTGTTATACAGATAATAATGCAGAAAGATGCCGAAAGGGCTCTCAAGAAAGTTGAGTTTGAGTTTGTTGGTTTTCCCAAAATATCTCACGAATCAATGACGCTAAAGAATTGAAATAAATTGTATATTATGTATAAAACAAATATATTTATGGAAAAATTCCAACTAATATAAATAAAAAAAAATATTTGTCACCTCGAAAATTTTACGAACAAAAAATGATTAATCTCGAAAACAATTTTGTAAAACGAAAAATAACGTTTTTAACATCTGGTAAAATTTTGAGAAAAATGGAATTGACAGTTTTCTTATAAAAAATATAAACCTAAACAAAAATTAATAAAAGTTGGTAAAAATTGGTTTTCGACTCAAATATCTTTTCAAAAATTCAAACTAAAATTATCTTATAAGGAACTTTTTTTTTAACATTCGGTGAAATGTTGAAAAAAATTAAATCGATAGTGTTTTTACAAAAAAAAAAAACATTACTAAAAGTTGGTAAACATTTACTTTCGGCTCAAATATCTTCTGGAAAGTATTAGCTTTCAACGTATTTTATCTCACAGAAAATATTGTTTTCCATATTTAATAATTTTTTTTTATAAAGATCCAACAGTCCGTTTTTTTCATTAAAAATAAAATCTACAAAAATAGTACGCAAATTTGGTTAAAAATTCATTTTCGGTTCTAGAAATCTCGTGAACAATTGAAGATATTGACTTCAAATTAATTCATTCATCCAATTATTTGTTTATATACAAAATACTCATTTTTAAGAAATGCTACTAAAATTGGTAAAAATTGGTTTTCGACTAAAAATCTCGTTAGAAAAAATAGATTTCGAAATCAAACTATTTCAATATATATGCAACAAATTCTTTTAAAATAATTCAACTGACAACTTTTTTGACACAACACGAAAGCCTACAAACTTACGTAACCACGTTATGGCCAAAAAGTATCACACAGAATTTGTATCATTATAAAATTTTGAAAAACAGTATTTCGACCAGCTGTCTTCAACCAGCTTTACTTGAAAAATTATGTAAAAATTGAAGTTTAAGCAGTTTTTGACGACAAACTGTTTGAGACGTAAAACCAATTAAGCGTAACATTTTGTTTAGGTTTTTATTTCTTAAAACAAAATGTCAATGAAATTTTTCTTTAAATGAGAAATTAGTTTATTCTGTCGAAAAATTGTATAAACTTTAACTTGCATTTCTACTACATGAGCATCTTTTAGGAGTATTTATAGCGACGGTTGATTTTGACAGTTCTTGGCGGCCATTTTGTTCCTTTTACTACCTGTCAAAATATCTTTTTTTAATCAATCACTAAAGAGTAAACATCATGGAAAGTATCTCTGTAGAAACACTTGTAAATTATAATATTAATTGGGTGGTTTCAGCAGTTCAAAGTTGGTCCCAATGGTCGAAAAATCATGTTTAGCAATAAGCGTCATTTTTGAATGGGTATTCGAATTAACAAAACTACCAGATTTTGGACAACACTAATCCATGCCAGATTCAAGAGGTGAAAATGCATTCAAATAAAGTTACTGCTTGGAGAAGATTTTGGGCTAGAGGCTTCATCGGTCCGTACACTTCTTCAAATATGTTGCTGGCTAAAGGTTAATGATCACTAACTTGGCCACTAAAATCGTGTGATTTGAACCCTTTAGACTAGGTCTTATGGGGCACGCTTAAAACAACTGCGGCTCTCAAAGACAACATGATCAATATATCAAATTCATACTGATTTATATGCCAAAGTCATCGAAAACTGGACCCTTCGAATACGAGCGATCCAGCTAAGCAACAGCAGCCAATTTAAAATCGACCCGCCTTTAATGGAAGCATTTTTTTTTTTTGAATTTTAAAAGCTTCAAATATTCAACAAGAAGAACGGCGTTATCCCTCGCCTAAGCTGTTGATTGTACGATTTGTATGCAATTCTGTCAAATTTTTGAGTTTTGTTTGAGTTTTTAGACGTTAATATTTTTTTCCCGTAGGCGCTGATAGATTTTTTTAATAATGGCTGTAAATATTATGATCAATGATTTTAGTTTTACAATCTATACATTAGCGTTTCGAAAAACGTTCTTCCTAATTAACATCGATTTTTGGTATTTCCTCCGATGTCAGACATTTTATCAGCTTGCTTACTTGTCAGCAATGACTGATTCTATCCTTCTGACTTGGAGTGTATATGTACATTGTACACTGTACAGTACATACAATACAAAAAGGATTATTGAACTGATACAAAAACTTTTTACTTTAATAAGAAAATTTTCTTACAACATTTACCACAAATCAGTTTCTATAGTTTCTATCTTTCACATCAAGGACGACTCACAAAAAAAGGAAGAAAGTAAGAAAATCCTCACATGTTTGTGTTCGTTTTGTTTAGTTTAGTTTAGTTACACGAAAATACTTTACCGATTTTCTAATCTCATTTGCAGTTTCCTTTGATGTTGATTATAAAGCTCTTCCTATATAATACTATTACTACTTCCGCACCCCCTCCCTCCATTCTATTCTGTCCTCATCATCCTTTTCTTCCAATTTTTGTTGTCTATCCGTACAAAAACAATTCTTAGAAAATAGAGATTGAAATATCATTTTAGTATCCTATGTTTTTTGGATATATTTCCTTAAAGGATATACTGCTTACGTACGAATAGGTATATGGATTCTATAAATCGTATTTGGTTAAGCAATGTATGTGTGTGTAGGGATTCCTAAACAAAACCGGGCCATTCTTCAATAATATGCGATAGGCAAAAGAGGAGAGTTTTGCAAAAATAAGGGACGATATAGGATTTTGTGGCTTGTTTTTGTACCTATTGTATCTTCTTCTGTGGATCAGGTAGGTATAACGATGGAGGTAGTGAAGGGTTGAAGTCCCCCTGAGTTATTTATAAACGATATACGGAACGTCATAACTTCCTTGGAAGTTTAATATATTTTTATAACTTTTACTCTTACTCTGACATTCTCAAGAATTAAAGAAATTTAAAAATTTGAATCAATAAAATATTGGAACCATTACTAAGAATTAATGTTAAAGGATTTTCTTATTTTTGTATGGAGACTTAGAGTTTCGAAATGTCAGTCTTTTATTTTGAACCATTCTCATTCGAAAAACGGTTTCAGGATGCGTCCCTGCTGTAAGTCCATTTACTTGAATCATCCAGTGTTTATAGCAATCCTTGATATGTTTGGTTGTACGTATCTATGTAAAATTTTGTGATGCGATTTAGGAGAAACTTAAATTTGTTTAATCTCCACTTTTGGGTTGGCTATGCGTAAGAGGTTTTATAAAACGTTGCATGATGCAGTATTATCTTACTAACTTTTCAAAAACTATACACATACTTATTCATGAGGAAACTTACTTTAGATGCAAACATTGCAAGAGGATATTCTTATTTAACATTGAGAATACCTACATACTTCAAGGTTTAAAATATATGTGGTAAATTGGTAAGTTGATTACAGACCTATTCTTGGTTTTATTATATTAGGAATTATCATAAAAAAGACTTAATCAAAAAGCTACAACTTGATTTATAAAAAGGGAAACATAGAGAGCCAATATTTAGTGGAATAACCATAAAGAATAATCCCAAACTTTTTGAAATTAAATGAAAAAGCGAACAGCAAGGATAATGTCCATTGTCTTCAATTGCATGGAATTAGATTAAATATGGACTTTATATGCACGCTTAGATTGATTAAATTGCCAAAGGAGTGCTTTTGTTCAGAGCTAGCTAACGAGACAACACACATATAACACACCCGGTGTCATCGCTAATAAATATAGATGTGGAAAGACCCATTCATTATACGAGTAATAATGAATTATTTGTGGTCGACAGTCGACAGTATGTTTCGTCAGCAAACCTTAAGGATAAGACTACAAATTAGGGTTGGCGCATATAGTCCAGAACGAACACAAATTCCTATAGGGATCTTGCAAGATGTTCTCTATTAATTATATCAACTATAGGTACAACTGAACACCGAAGCATCCAGAAGCATCCAGGCCTGGAATTGTATTCCACATCAATGCTGCTGCTGTCTCATACTCGCACTTTATACGCATCTGATTATCGACTATAATTATAATAAAAAATGGGGTCAGATGGACATAGATCCAGATTGCGAGGTCCATGTTATATATTCATTATAGGTGTGGGAAATTAATTTGCTTTTTTATGAAAACAGCTGAGCAACACAAACTTGAGGATAGACAAAAGATACGACACACTAACTAACAATCAATTGTTATGAATTATGATAAAATTCGATTACCTAGACTATGACGAGCTCTCTTTATTTTATTTTTTTTTGTTATGATTCGAACACACGAAAAGGATTATATCTAGCCTTGAGGAGGTACCCGTTAACATTGGTATTTATATTTTAAATATTCAAATGGGAGGAGAATACAGTGTTGGGTAAAAGCATTCCACATTCTTGATGTGCTGTTAAAAAGCAAACTCTATACAAGACAATATATCCAAAATTGATCTCAAGGAAATGGAAGTTATTCTATGGCGGAAGTTTCAAGATTTCTTGAATCAAAATCCATGTTTTTTACAGATAATATTGTTAAAGTTTGCAGTGGGCTGGTTGACCACAAATATCTCACGAACCAACGAAGTTATCGATTTCATCTAAATTTTATCATCTCATTATAACGTCCACCAGTTTAAGTACGAAATCACCTACATTGTTTTTTTTTTTTATTATTTAGTGGTACTCAAGGGGTAGCGTTAGGAAAATAGGGAAGGATTTAATAGGAGACAATGGTGCATATTGGTCTTAAAGTTCTGAACATAAAAATGGGAGGGAAAAACAGAGTTGCCTAAAGCATTCCACATTCTCGACATGCGATTTAAAAAAGAAGCTCTATACTTGCCAGTACGCCCGAATTTGAGCTCAAGGGTAAACTGATGAGCATTCCTGGAAGTGCAAGTATTACGGCTGAATCGTTTAAGGGGTTAAATGCAACTGGCTAATTCTACAGAACATTGTTTGTAAAAATATCGATAAAACAACGGAAGGCATAAAACATTGCGACGGTGTCCTAGCGATGTAAATTTTTCGGTTATAGTTTTGTCGCCTATCATTTTTAAAGCCCTTTTTTGAATCCTATCCAAGAGATTTAAACTTGTTTTAGGGGCTCCTGCCAAGATATGCGAATTATATTCAAGCTTGGGACGTCTGAAAGCTATGTAGATTATAGCCAGATTAGAAGGGGTGATAAATTTCTTGCATCGTCGGAGAAATCACCTGGCAGCATTTTTGGCAATATCGAATATGTGATCATTCCATAAGAATTGATCTGTAATACACATACCGAGTACTGATAGTTAATTGGTTTCCTAGATGCAAAAGCCTCTCATAGAAAGTGGCATCGGGGGTGCGTTAAACTTTACCGACAACGACAGGAGACAGCATTGAGTTTTCGTAGCATTAAATTCTACACAGTTTTTAAATTCCCATTAGACAATGCTGTCAAGATCGGAATTTAATGAGCTTATCATACGCTGTCGTTTAAATTCCACATCCGAAAGACAATTTCAGACTTGAAACCATCCAATACAACTTGTATTGAACGGTAAGAAAGGTAATTTCTAATCCAAAGAAGAAGAGATTCATCAATACCAAAAGCACGCATTTTCAATAAGAGAGCTTGATGCCAAACTCTATCAAATGTTTTTGAAATATCAAGTGCAATGATCTTACTTTTAACGTTGAGAACTAGGGCCTAGTGACTTACAACTCTCAACCATTTCTGTGTGCGAGTAATGTTGTCAGGAATAGAAGGGACCTACAGGTAATATGCCGAATCCGAACGGCTAATTTGAGAAAGCACTTTTTCATGGTAAAAGTTATTTTTGGAGAATTTGTCAATTCCTCGCAAGAGGCAGTACCCGTGAAAAGACTTTAGATGGCATAGACAGGGATCGAACCCAAGACCTCTGGTATGACAGTCCAACGCACTAACGATCATGCCACGGGTACTGCTTCAGAACAATTGGGGAGATACTATCCGGATTTGTGTATGTCAAGGTCTTTCAGTAGTCCGAAAGAAGATTCGTCGCATGGAATCATTTACGCTCTCAAGAACAGGAGGACTCATGACACTTTCCGGTAGAGTCGAATAAACACTGTGCTGAAAGCAAATTGGCTTTATCGATCGAGCTCAATCGAGTAGGGAGTGTCATTATGGACGAGCGTAGGAACTGAGGATGACGCGGTGTTTCACTCGTTTTTTACAAATGACCAGAAATACTTAATAAAGATAAATGCGTTTCAAATTTCGAGTAGCTGAACATTCTGAACAGTTTTGCAAATACCCTTAATACTAATATCGAAACAGGTTTTTTGGGCATAATCCTTTGAGACGCCATTTTTAAGATTCAAGGCAAAAAAGTGTTTTTAGAAAATATTAGAGCGGCCTACAGTTTTTGATTAAATACGTTTAAGGTTTTCTATCTAAAAGAAAGATAGATCCTACTGCCTGCCTTTGTTTTAAATAATTCTCTTTTGGCTCCAAAACAATCAGGTTTAAGAAGAGGTCACAGAAATATAAAAATTCTAGACTATTCTTATTTCTAAGGCATTTAAAACAATAGATCACAAAACTTATATGTCTAAAGCTATTTTTTGAATTTAATTTCTTGTGGAGTTTCCCAAAGGTTCGATACCTGACCCTAAGTTTTTTTTTTATTTTAAGTTAAAAAAATAATAGACCAATACCAGGAACACATATTTGTAGACAATCAAAAGCTTGTGATTTTTCTTTAATAGGAATTTAAAACAACCACGTTAATCAGAGCGTTAAGGACACTTCGATTAATATAACCTAAAAGAGAGAGGGGGAGAAGTGTTTTCACTAAGGCACCTCTCCTTATCCAGACGGCAGGAATTCCCAAGATGGAATCAACGGTGGCGTTTACAGTTCAAGTAAAGTGGAACTACTTAGTGAACACCTTAAAGGGCTTCTACGACTTATTCGGAGCTCAGGCCTATAAGGAACGGTTTATTCGGCTCCCCTTCCTTGGAGTTATACTAAGGACCTGGCCTTCCAGGTTGGGGATTGTGCCGTCGGGGTGACTTCCTGGCCACGGAAGAACATTATAATTGCGAAGCACCAACAAGCCTCCGATAAGGACGGATTAACTGTTGACAACCTACACAAACGAATTAAGAACAACGAACTTCGAATATGCACTTGGAATGTCAGGGATGGGCTACAGCTACCGAGAAAACCAACAACGCTTGCTTGAATGCGGCTTTCTCATTGGAGCCAGACTTAGGCAAGAAGTCTTGAGCTATAGGTCCATCAACTAGCGCCTCATGACCATCCTAATCAATGGCTTAATTCGGCAACATTATATTGATATGCGCGTACGCCCCCATAGAAGAGAAGGATGACAACACCAAAGATATTATGTCCTTCGAGCTCTTAGAAAAACCATTTGAGCAGTGTCCTAGCTACGATATTATATTTGTCCTGGGCGATTTTAATGTCAAGCGAGGAAGGAGAAGATACAACGTCGAACGGCTACAATCGCAAGAGATCGCCAAATCCTTTTCCGAATTGGCAACATTGCCAAGATGCAATCAGAAAAGCCGCCTCTGATGTGCTGGGTTTCAAGAAACTACCAACAAGGAACCCCTGGTTTTTGTTAAAAATGTGATCTGAATAACAACTTATGTATATTTATATATGTACATTTTTATTCAAATTTTATTTCAATGTGAACTTAGGTGTATAAAATGTTCTGTTCACTAATAAAATCCAAGAATCAAGTTGATTTAGTCTTAATTTAAGACGGATATGAAGCATTTCCCGTTTTCTCTGGTTGCCTCTGATGATGTTAAATAAATATAAGTCTACCTAAAAAGGTGTAAAAGTGAATATTTTATCCTTGTTTCTAGGATTGGAAGTTTTCGTGTTAGTTTTTTGCCCTATATACGAATGTATACGCTATGAGTTTTTGATTACCATATTAAGTCTGTCCCTCATCAAAAACCACAGCTCAGATGGGTCTTTCCTTACCCTATTAGGCCTCGGATCTTTTATGTTAAGTTATATGTAGTATATTCTCTGATGGTGTGGTGCACATCAGGCACTAATTTTATAGAGATTTTGGTTCATGAATATTCAAAAGAAGAACGCACCTATCTTCCATGTTTCAGGTTCTAGGTTCCAGGTTCCTTGCACAATCCTTTTTTGGCAAAATATTCGATATCGGCTTGAAAACTCAACTAAAGTTATGTGGGATTGTTATATATAGGGGTAAAAAGTTAGGTGATGGAGGATCAACGACGATGACGATGACTTGATGACGACGACGACGATGACGACGTTGGCGAAAGAACCAAATTTCCTCCCGAATGCTAATAAGAAAAGTTTCAATGATATAACTTTTCTCGTTTAAATTAAAATTGACATGAAATTTGTAGCTAATGTTATGTGGAACGATGATGGTTCTCTTATATATGTACCGTACATACGGACGTGCCAAGCGGATTGAGATTAGTAAAGTTAAGTTTTCGGCTCATGAAGAACGAAAATGTTTTCATTTATGATGATTTGCCTTTGCTGATGATGAAAATGGAAAGTGGTTTATTCAACCGTTAATTTCTTTTAGTTGTGCCTTAGCTAATCTTGAGTTTTCTTAATGATTTTATCCAAGCAAGTATTAATATTGGATTACGAAACTTTGAGTGGTTTTTAGACCAGCATTTATACATGGTATATGTATGTAGGTAAGGTACTTATGTGGAGGTATTAAAATGATATAAAATGTTATTCTGCTTTGCTTTAGTTTAATGCCTAATTATTTAAAACAAAGTATGTTATGTGTACTTAAGATGCTTTTCAAAGTTTTAAGGTTGTTTTTAGTTATCAAAAAAATAAGGCAATAGAAAAAGATCCTAATTTTAAAACTAGCTAATGTATGTTATGTAAATTCTCATTGAAGTTTTAAAAAACGTAGGTGCTGATTTCGACTCAATACACTCGTTTTCTACACTGTTTACTTAAAAAAGGAAGTTATTGAAATCGGTATGATATGTCGAATCGAGCATTTTGATTTTTCTCGGACGACGTTCGAAGGTCCCTAGAATCTAAATACGTGCGGGATACCTAGTTTTAGCCGCCAATATCTCAAGAACCGGTAAAAACATCGACTTTACATATTTTTACAGATAATCATAACAGAAGAAGCGGAATATACTTTCAAAAACATTGAGTTTGTGTTTTTTTTACGACACCAGTTTGAATAAAAAAGGAAAAATTTGGTTGATCCCGAATATCTATCCAACCAAGAACGTTAGCAACTTCAATTAAATTTATATTTTAAATTCTGTTGTTTTACCAAACTGGTGTAATTGGTGGCAAGAATTCAAAATGTTTGTTTCAAACTTATTCCGTGTTCGTTTTTAACACTTGGTACAAATTTTTGAAAAATTCAGTAGACAGTTCTTTTTTTATAAAAATAAAAATTATCACAATACATTAAATTGGTAAAAATTAAGTTTTGACTCGAAGTTCTCGAGAATAAATGAAGGTATATTGACTTAAAAATTATTTAATTTCATAAAAATAACTATTGTTAACATATCAGTAAATTTTGTTAAAGAAAATAAAAACTTTTAGATATGTTTATAAAAATTAGTAATAATTAGGTATTTTACAAAAAAAAAAGAAAACTGAGAAAAACAACTAAAAGCTGATAAAAAATAGTTTTTGACAGCAGTTTCTTGCGAACAGAGATGAATATTGACTTCGAACTTTTTTGTATTACTCAAAATGTTGTTATCTCAATTTTGTAAGACTTTATGAAATATTGAATCCTAGCCACTTTTTTTTATATTACTTTCTAAATTTTAAGAACTTGAATTGATAACCTAGTTTAGAGGATGACTTTTAAGTTTTTTGATTAAAAACCGTTGTGCATAAATACTTCAGCGTTCTTCTAAGATTAATTTGGGATAAATAAAGACTAACAACTAATGAAAATTTTTTGAAAAGCAATAAACATTTTGAAAATATTGAAGATAGGAATTGAAATTGGAAAGATTATCACGAATTTTTTTGAAAATTTAGAATAGAGCTCGCTAGTAAAATGCTAACACTTTAACAAAAGGTAGTTTGAGAGTTGTTGCCATTGCAATGAGTCTGCTATAGAAATTATAAGTTTAATCGGCGGACAAGTCTAGATGCATATTATTACCTTCCTAATGGCAATGATTTTCAAAAGTTAACACAGTTAAAAGTTTAAAAAGAAATTTCCAAACTCCAAAATACCTACGATGTTCTATTTACTTCATAGTTTTTAGAAACTATTCAATTAAAACAATCAAAAATCCCTCGATTGAAATTGACAGAAGTACATAACTAAAATGTTAATGCTGCCACGCAATTCGACTTTTTTTATTTATTATTTTAGTTTCCAAAAAACTGGTAAATTTGTTTATATTTGCTAAACAAACTAATTGAATACTTTAACTTTGCATGACAACAACCACTTCAAAATTATATCTCGTGCTAGAATTTCTATTACAACCATTTAAAACGAAAGTGGTCACCTTTATTTTTATGTTTACTACCTAAAGCTATAGCCAAGCCAAGCCTTCTTCTTACTTTGAGTGATATTTATAACTAGGTGTTATATCCAATTCTCGAAATTGATAGTCCAATATTGACTTGGAGCACGAGAAGCATTTTCTTGTCAATTATACTCATATAGTTTATAAGGTTTCTTTTCGTCAGAGTTACAAAATCAATACGCCTCAATTTCATATCAGATATCACACACCTAATTATTTATATTGTTTTATTACTTAAGTGAATGAAACTTTAATTTGTGGGTGAGTGAGTAAGTTCCAAGCGAAAAATATGTTCGAAGAGTAATAAAATTTAACAATTTACGTATCCCTTTGAAGGGATGAACTAAGAAGTTAGAACTATTAAAGAAATATAATATAAACAATAAATTTATGATAAAATAGATGAGTATAGTTATTTTGTGTCATTAGGTTGATTAAATATTCTCCTTCGATTATCTTTTCACGAAGAAAAACAACTATTTAAGGCTTAAGGCGACTTCCTAGTAAGACTGCTGACATTTTTCTGAACTCCCTTACACAGCAAACAAGCTTTATTAAAAACTCAAAAAATCGAATTCTTGATTTAGTATTTTCTTCTATACGCTATTAGTACTCTTGTTCTAGAATCTAGATTAGGAATTACTAATATTGATAAATATCACCCCCTTTGGACATTTTTCTTGGCTTAAGTAATCATCTTATTGAACACAGTAATTCCTTTGATTGCTTATATAATTTTGACTTCAGAAGAGCTGAAGGTTTAACCATTTCTGGAATTACTGATACTTTGGCATTTTCTAATATTGACGAAGCAGTTTCAATTTTTTATAAGATCCTTAATAACTGTTTAGAAAAAAATCTACCTTTTAAAAAATCAAGGAATACTAACTTTAACCACCCTTGGTACACGAAAGAATTACGTTTACTTCGTAGCAAAAGAAATGAGGCATGGGAAACTTATCTCAAAATTCTGTTTCCAATCAACTTCTCTGTTTATGTTGAATTTTGTAATGAATTTAGGTCTCTTTCTAATTTTGTATACACTAGTTATGTTACTGATATGGGCACTTTGAAAGAGAATTCTAAAAAATTTTGGAAACTTGTAAACTTAAAGAAAAAATCAGATGGCTTTCCAGTTAACTTCACTTACCAGAACTTTTCGTTAGATAAAACTGTTGATATCTGTGACGCTTTCGCAACAAATTTCCGTGAGTGATTTGTTAATAGCCCTCAAGAAGTTGATGAAGTATATTTTCATAATCTTCACTCCTTTTCGCAAACTACCTGTAGTCACATCCCTGTGCTACAGAGTACGGTCCTTGACCTTTTGTCTGCGTTGAATGATGACTGCTCAGCCGGTCCCGATGATATTCCTCCGATAGTACTAAAAACGTGAAGTAATGCTTTCTCTAAAAAACAGGCAAATTTCCCAGTATATGGAAGAAGTAATTTCTAACACCAATTTTCAAGAAAAGTATCAATACGGATATAACAAACTACAGGCCCATTGCAAATCTTTCTTGCATTCCTAAATTGTTTGAATAAGTTGTTTGTGAAAGTGTCGCAATTTTTAGTAAAAATCTCATTTGCGAACAGCAACATGGTTTTGTGAAAAAAAGATCAACGGTTACTAATCTCCTCACATTCTCAAAGATATGTTCAAACGCTTTAGAACAAGGTTATGAAGTATACACTGACTTCTCTAAAGCTTTTGACCAACTAAGCCATAGAATTATTTAATTTAATTTCAAAGCTCTTGGTTTTCCACCATTTTTCTTAGATTAGATCAAATCATACCTTGAAAACAGATCCTATGAGGTAAAATTTAGAAATTTTCTTTCACAACCTTTTGTTGCTCAATTTGGTGTTCCCCAGGGAAGCCATCTTGGCCCTTTTCTGTTCATCCTGTCTATTAACGACGTTTCGTCATGTCTACGTTCAAGTGAAGTTCTCATTTTTGCTGATGACATGAAATTTTTTTTTTAAGATCTGACATTGATAGTTTCACATTTTGGGTGTAGGTAAAATAGCCTTGCTCTCAACCCTTTAAAATGCCAGACGATAACTATTACTAAAAAACGAATCCTTAGTGTATTTGATTATTGTATATCACAGAAAAAACTCTGTCGTGTATCCACATTTAAAGATTTAGGTGTACATTTCTGTTCCAACTTACATATCATATTAACTTTATTGTCAATAAAGTTCTATGCTTGGTTTTATAAAATGCTGGAGTTCAATGATCCCCATGTTACTCTTTCTTTGTACAATTGTCATGTTTGTCCTCATCTTGAATATGCATCGCAAGTATGGACTCTTTATTACGAAATTTATAGTAAAGGGTCTTCCTTGGGAAGATTCTTATGATCTGCCTCCCTATGAACATCGTATTCTGCTTCTTCAAATGCAATCTCTCCATCAAAGGCTTGTTAATAATGATTTAATATTTCTTCATAAACTCATTAACGGTGAAATTGATGCACCTTATTTGCTATCATGTGTACATTTGAATAACCGAGGCGGAACTCATCACCTACGTTCATTTCAATTTATACATATTGACTTCCATAAAACTAACTATGGGAAGAACAAAGCTTTAAGTCGAATGAGCATTTGATATAACTTAAACTATTCATCAATAGATTTAAATTTAAGTAAGGTGGGATTAAAATCCTTGTTCAGTGTGTTAGGCTTTAATTGTATTAATATCTTACTAACTTTTAACACATGCAATCATTTTGTGTCATTAGGTTGATTGAATATTATTTTTTCACAAAGAAAAACCACTATTAAGGGCTTCTCTGATGCTCTTCGATGTTTGAGAGAGGACAAAAAAGAGGCATTCAATACTAAAAATACAACATTTTTGAAATATGCTGTCAAAAAAAAAAATAAGAACACTATCTTTAACATAAAACGAAACATAATACTGGAAAGATTCCACAAGATAATCCCAGCAACTTTAAGTTGCTCCTCTAACTAAGTAAATGGTTTTAATCAACTTAAAGTATCAACAAAAATTTATAAATTGTATTGTTCTAAAGATCTTTATTTGAAACAGCCCTCAGAGGACACAGCCTTCTAGAAAAGCACTTGCTGCAAATGTCTGTTTTAACTACTCGCATCAACAATCACCGATTGTCACAAGTTTTGTACTGAAGCAGAGTTATCTTTCAGCAAAGCTTGATTTTCATTATTCACGAAACATGACTATTGGAATATTGCGTTTCATTCCTGTGAAAAACAACACCTCTCATGTGTCAGATGTTTCGACGGAACATGAAGGGCACTTTAAATTCCATCCGATGCACATGCATATGAGCTGCTCAGCAAATGGCTTAACAGTCCATTAAGCTTATTTAATATGATTGAAATTGTCCCAGAAGCACTCTAGATGCTGAACATTGATGCTGTAAATGTAACGCTGAATCAGAGTGTCAACAAGTAATCAGAGGCATGGCATCAGGACGTTAGGCCCTTGCACTTCGTTAAGTTGGTTGGTTCAATTCCTCGAAGCAAAGGTTATATTTGTTCTAGCGAAAGATAATACAGTGCTCACTATTTTTCGTATAACCTTTTGCAAAATTTGAAACTCAGCTTAATTAAAAATAAATAAAAACTGAACAGGATACATAACATATAAGCAGAATTAAAACACACCAAAAATTAAACAAGCCACTTACTTGAACGTATAATAGCCTCATATTTCATGAGTCCATTATAGCCACACTTCACAGTGGAATGATTTTCATTGTCAATGTGCCAAATGTGCACTTTCATTCGGATAAAGCTCATTAATTTTACGCCATCATTTACTTGCGAAGTGGTACAAATTATAATGCATACATTCCGCACAAAGATTTCTTCCTTCGAATTTATTCGAAATGGATTCGACTTGGCCACATGCTGCAAGTTGCCAAAACGGATTTACAGCCAATAAAAACGATCAGGAAGTCGTTCAAGGAATGAACACGCTGCTGAAGAGAAGAAGCAACAGAAATATGAGAAGAAAAAAAATAAAAAGATACCATAGAGCACAGTGTATCCTTTTGCCATCAAATAGGTACTAGACCGAAAATAGTTTCTTTTTTCACTCGCAGGATTTAAAAAAAGGAGAAATAAGAAAAAATTAAGCTCGCAGTATATTTATTCGTTGCATTTCTACCACTTTGGCCAGCACATGGCTTGTTTAAAGAGTGACCATACCTTAAGTCTGAGAATCATTTGAGCTACTTCATATTCTTTTATTAATTTTTATTCGCATCTGGATGTACCCGACTTGAGGGTCAAACTTACTCCCATGTAGATGTAGGGAAGCTATATGCTTGTCTACATGGTGGCCCTGGGCACAATTTAGATAAATCAGTGCAGTTCGATGATGAAGGATGCTGGTCAATTCATAGTTATTGAAAAATGCACAGCTTAGAACTGCACTGATAAAATTTTCAGCTTATCAACGAACGCAAGAAGCTACGTTTAACTTCATTCCTAATATTAAATCTTGCGAAAGATGGTTAACATTGGATAGTTCGTCCTTCCTCTGGGTTAAAGGCTGACTTACTGATACAAATTATTAAAAAAAAAACATGAAAATCAGTAATTATACAAATCGAATGACTATTGTCGTCGGTATTTCATATAACATTTAAATGAGTCTGAAGTGGAAGTAAAGATCATTTTTAGGAATGATGTAAATTGTAGATAAAGCTCAGCGGATTGCATCCCACAAGAAGCCGGGCGACCGATTCTAGGGTTATCTTCCCTAGATGTCACTTCATCAAAGACTAAATTAACAAACCACTGTAGATGTGGTGCCACGGGATATATTGTAGCCACCTGGTTACTTCCAAGAACATAAATGGGATGGCCTCCTTGTGAGAGTATCGTGGTGGCTGTGGTTTATCCTATATGCACAGTGTATTGGTTTTCTATTTTGGCTCGAAATATCAATATATAGATGGACTAAGACAATACCAAAGGTTAACAAAATAAGGGAATTTGTTATGTCTTAGTAGTTTCGAGTGGAACCCACTCGAAGCATTTCGCCAAATAAGAGAGGTAAATCGTTTTGGTAATTTTTAAAAACTAAGCGAAAAAACAGTACCCTTGGCCAGCAAGTGTAAGAACTTGCCACCAAATTAAGGCTTACTGTCAGGTGTTGGTGTAGTTATCTTAATCTTAACCCGACTTCAACATTTTTCAACCGATTTTGACAGATAAACACATTTCTAAGACGTCATTAAATACCGTTTTAGCTAATTTCATTTCAGACGCATTTGAAAGACACATAACCCACAAGTAATTCATAAAGTAACACTGCACTACCAAAGACTACCTGTCAAAAAAAGAAGTCTTATTTTTTTAAAATTAGAAAGGTCCTCGAAAGCAAACGCTACTATTGAATTCTGTTCACAAATGCAGAAAAAATGTCTAAAAACCTTCTTTAACAATACGGATATGCGATGGCCGGCATACCTTGACACACCGCATCAACTAATATCAAGTCCTTCTCGAGCAAGTCTTAAGGACGTTGTCTCAAGCAATGGTGATTTGGAGTCACCTTTTGGTTCTCCGGATTTTTTAAACGTACAATTCATGCTAGCAAGCCGAGGAATATTGACGAATTCAAAGCTTATATGGGAGATTAAATAGATGGTTTAACGTTCGTAATAATGTCCGCTGTTATGAAGAATTCTCGCAAAGGAGATGCTTTTTGTGTATCAAATGATGGCTTTAATTTAATCGTTGTATTTTAAAACAACTTTTGAAAAAGAGGGTGTGGTGCAACCCACATTGATAGCTTCCCATCCTGTCTGTTGATTTGTCTTGATTGAAATTTTAACAAAATATACATAACAATATTTTGTGTGAGATACATAATTTGAAGGATGTTCAAATGGTAGACATGTGCATTTAAGAGGACACAAGCGTCTATCAACTCCTACTCTCACCTTCCCGTGGTGAACATCGGGTGCCTAGTACCTCAACTGGAGATTGGGTTCCAACCCCATTGGAAAGTTGTTGGGGGCAGCAAACGAGAGAGGTGGGGAGAGGTGTTTCCACTAAGGCAGCTCTCCTTATCCAGACGGCAGCGGAGGAATTCCCGAGATGGAATCAACGGTGGCGTCTACAGTAAGGTTGAACTACTTAGTGAACACCTTATAGGCTTCTTCGACTTATTCGGAGCCCAGGCCTGTAAGGAGCGGTTTTAACCGGCTCCCCATCCTTGGAGTTATACTTAGGATCTGGCCCTCCAGGTTGGGGGTTGTGCGTCAGGGTGACTTCCTGGCCACGTAAAAGCTTTCATAGTTGCGAAGCACCAACAAGCCTCGGATACGGACGGATTTACTGTCGCCACCTTAAGTAAGTAAGTAAGTACATAATTTGAAGTCAATATCAAATTTGTATTTCTAATATAAACAAATAGAGATTAGATTTTCCTAAGAACAATATCTTTCGTTAACAACAAAATGAAGCACAGAATGAAATCATTTTAAAGTCAATATCCTCATTTATTTACGAGATATTGAGAAACGAATAACAATTTTTACCAATTTTGTGTACTATTTTTGTAGATTTTAGTTTTTATAAAAAAATAGACTGTTTTATTTTTTATAAAAAAATTACTAAATGTCGAAATCAATATTAGATGAAATAAGTTTAAAGCCAATATCTTAGGTTTAAAAAAAAAATATTTAAGTCGAAAACCAATTTTTACGAACTTTTAGAAAAGTTTTTTTTTTAGTTTATATTCATTGTAAAAAAAAAACTATCAATTCCACATGTAAAAAACGTTATTCTTCGTTGCAATTATTTTAAGACATAAAATCATTTTTTGTCATATTCGAAGTGACGTTTTTTTCTAGTTTCATGAGCTATTTTGAAAATCAGCTGAAAAATGGCAGAAATAGAAAACATCCTGATGTCGCACCTTCCAAAATATTTATTAAATAAATGCCCAACTTACATGGGGGGGGAACTGATTTTTAACACTTTATTCAACTTAAAAAAGATTTTGTTTCATTTTCTGTGGGCTCCGTGAAAGATACTCAATTCGAGTAAAAATGCAGAAGGTCACCCTTTTCTTACATATTCGTAACATTATGAACTTTTGGACTAAAAACGTAATGTGGTCTGGTTTTGCAAAGGAAGTTAATTCGTAGCAATTAGTTTACAAAAAAGTTTCTGTCTACAAAAAAATAAAAGCTTTTTCATATTCCTTCTGCAAAGGGTGCGTCCTCCGCCCCGTGGGGTGGGTTATAGTGATATTGGTAGGTAGGTACTATGTTTAAAAAAAATATGTATAAGGACTTCTCTATTTTTCTATTCCTCGTCCTTTTTTTGTTTTCTTTTCCTTTTTGTTTTTGTTTTTATTTCATTTACAATTAATGAACTCATTCTGTGTTATGGTTTGTGATAGACATCTAGGAGCCAGCAGAAAAATCTCCCTGTGTCCTGTCCCTGACCTGGGTACAGGAATTGTTACTACAATAAACACACAATTAGATGTTTGTCTGTTGCTAATTGAAGATGCCAAAACGCCGTCTCTATTAGAGCTTCTTACATAAAAGAATACGATAACAACAGTGATGAATGGTTAGTCACTATAGTCGCATCAGATTCCTCGTCTATTTTCTGTGTTTTTAGGAAAAATAAAAACGGACAAAATATAAGAAACGAAAAAAAAAAACCACGCTCTCGACAGCAGAATCTGAATCCAAATCCGAAACCAAAGCTAAAGCAGAAGCAGAACAAACAAAGTTCTTGAAATAGAGATACATATCAGGAGAATCCTTCTCGTTAACAAACAGTTACTATCAGTTCCAGGCATCTTTTAAGCATCAGCAAAGACGGAAAACAAAATAAAAATTCCAGTCTCCTTTCAATCAAATTACCAGCAAGGGATGCTAAAAGATTTGTCGCCCACATATTATATAAATGAAAGAAGAGAAAGAAATCATGCCCCAATGAGATTGCAGATAATATGATTCCCCAATGGTTTTAAGGATATTATTCTGAGCCGTTGAGCTCAGCTTTACTTATATGTGATGTATTTACGGTATACCATACATAGTGTAGTGTATACCTGTGAACTGATACAAGTTGTAAAAGCGGCGGCGGCGTTTTGGCGTCGCTTTCGCTGGCACTGTCTTTGAACAGAAGAAAAAACAAAAATGGAGTCTAATCCAAATAATAAAAATGAAAGTAGGGCCGAGACCAGGACCGAGAGGTAAGAACTTTCCACCTCAAGATGGTTATTTTAAATAAATGGAGCAACAAGGGACACACAAATTATCCTGGCCACCCCACTCGTGGCTCTTGCGATGTAAATACTGCCACATAGTTCATTCTTAGCACACCAAAAACACAACAACACAACAACCTTATACCCTACTTTATTGCCGTATTTTCATTTCGTTTGGCTTTGCGACTTGCGAGGGAAAATTAAATTTTCCTCCAAAGGAAATTAGATGATGGTATCACAAGGATATTCGTAGGCTGCCTTTCCGCTGTCTCTCTGGCATGTCTATCTTTTGATTAACATTTTCAAATGGGCTTTTTATGATTATTGTTATCCCCTGTCACCGACAACGACAACGACAAACGACAAACGAGAGCCATCCTCGAGGAAAGAATCTATAAACATGGAGTCCTTGTGATTCTGTTCCACCTGTGCCTGTGTCTTTGAAAAGGACAGAATACTGGTCTTCTTCATCCTGTTCCTCCTTCTCCTTTTTTTTCATCTTCATTTATATTTTTATTATGCTTCATTTTTTGAGACCTTGGGCTATAGTCTTTAGACTGATGACTTTAAAACGATCATTACTTGTTTAAAAAGTGCTTACCGCGGAAGCGATTAATTAAATTCCTTCGCCAGGATATCCATCATTTTCTGAGTAGAGTCCTGTGTGCTGCTCTGTACTGTGTACACTGTTCAAGTAAATATGTATATATCTACTTACAATTTTCAATTTTCGACTGTGTGCTTGGCGGGCTGAAACAAATTAATTGTCATTTTCATCAATCAAATATCTGACGGGGATTCTGTATTCAATGGCATTAGTTATTTAAACGAAATTGATTTTGTCTACTTACAGTAATGATTGATGGCCATTTTTTTTTTTTCATTTATTTTTGTTATATTGGAAAATTATGGGGGCTGAATTGTTAACGTGGCCATTTGATAGCCTGAAGAGATATTGATATCAATTTTCTTAATTTTTTTTCCTTTTTTTAAAATTGTGAGAGCTACAAACTCAAAGCGATTCCTGAAATAATTACTTTCATCTAATTGTGTGTAAATATGTATTTAAATCTAGTTTGAGCTTAAACATAATAAATTAATTTTCAATTAATTAAAATGTTACTATGGTTCGGTTTTTTAATTTACAGCTTGCAAAAATAAATGTATTCTGGTGGAAGATGAAAGCGAGTGAGTTTAAATTGATTCCAGAGCGAATATCTAGAAGTTCCACAAGGCTCGGTACTGGGACCAGTTTTTTTTTTTTTTTTTTTGTATTTATGAACTCTTTGTTTAAACTTCTCTTTAATGGGTTTTTGAAGGCTTTTCTAGGACAATGTAGGATTCACATGGTATCAATCTAATATCTGATATTAATTGGGACTTAAACGTTTTAAAAGTTTGATTCGCTGAACATAAATTGATTACTTCTATAGAAGACTCCTGTGACGTTTTTTTAATTTGTATATGCTTTCGTGTTTCAGAATGTCAAAAACTTAACTTTTGAACAATATTCAGTAATAATTGTTTTGAAATAGAAATTTGTAAGTAATTCAACTATTCCAGTTTATTCATTGACTTAAGTTTAAGATTTTATTATCGTATAAAAAATTTAAAATATTTTAAAATATATTACGGATTTTTTCACTGGAAATTCAAGAAATACAAATATTTTATCTTTCAAGCCTGAACAGGAGGAACCATATCAAGTTTAATGAAAGAAAGAAATTAACACATTTTAATGGAAAACTATGATTTCGTGTCTAAAATGTTTAACTATATCTCAAGATTATATGGTAAACTAACAGGCTCTGTACTTGGTCCACTTCTTTATACATAGGAATTTTATGAAAAATGTATATGAAATGAGAGTAGTTGTTTCGCTTCTTCTCGAATTCGTTGGTTTCTCTTAATCGGCAGGAGAAACCGCTTCGTAAAAGTCAGGAAATTCATCTAAAATCTGACTTTCGAGTTCAATTCTTCTGAAATGGCTTTTCATTTATTAATTCGGCTTAATAAAACCTATAACTTAACATAACTTAAAAATTTTGTTTTCTTATTATCAGTTTTCAACATTAATTCACGTGGGCTCTAAGACCCACATAAAAGCTCTTTAATGTTCAAGAACTAACAATTTTGATTTTATTAGATTCAATATTAGAAGGGACAAGGAATTCGCACTCAAAAAAGGAAAAAATAAAGGGTATCTTTCAGATGGGATTTGGAAATGTTAAATTCGAAGACTAGCGTAGCATCGTTGCAGTGACGAAGAATTCTGGACATTGGTTCAAAGTGCCCGTAATTAGTGCGGTGATGAGGGATATAGAAAAGGGAGACCAATGGCAGATTTCGAGGGCTGGTGTTAAGATGAATATCACTCAGGAGTGCCGTGGAATCTATATTGCCCATTAACAATTGGTGAGCAAATAATACATCAGCGTTTTGCGTCTACTTTATAAAGGCTGCAAACTTATTAGTTCTAGTCGATCGGCATAAGGAGGCAAGTTGGATGTATCATCCCAGAGGAGGCCACGTAAGGGAAATCGAACGAAAATTGACGTTGGAATTGGAATGGAAATTCAGGTGTTTGTCACACATAATACCAAGATCTCTAATAGAATCGATTACGTTGACCGCGTCATTAAGGAATTAGTTAACTCTATAAGATGGGATTTGTTTGCGCGAAAAGTTCATTTGTTTACATTTACCAAAAAAAACAAAAAAGATTTTAAGATCATTTTGAAAAAGTTAGGAATCAGATGGAGTAGAGATAATCTTGAACATTTTCTTATCATCCGCAAACATTAGGATGCCTGAGCTTTTTAATTTAAGACAGACATAGTTGAAAAATAAGACGAAGAGAAGGGGACCAAGGTGACTACCTTGTGGGACTCCAGAAGTTGCATGTATAGGACTGGAGACTGAGTTACGGAAAAGGACTCTATAAGTTCTATTCGCAAGATAGGAGCTTATCCATATTATAAATATAGATGGAAAGCCTAGGGCCCTAAATTTGAGATAAATTATTTTATGGGATATTTTATCAAAGGCTTTGCTGTAAACAGTGTTACAACATCAACTTCATTGCCATTCTCGAGGGCTGACAAAACTTTGGATAATTTAATTAGATTAGTCGTAGTAGATCTGCTTTTAAGAAAACCATGTTGTGCGGGGGAGAATAAAGGCTTGCAATGGAAATAAACGGGATAAGCTTTCATAAAGTTTTGGAATGCATGAAAGTTTAGCAATAGATCTATAATTGTTAATTTTATTTTTAGTGCCTTGTTTATGAATGGGAAATATAAATGAATCTTTCCATATATGAGGAAACACACCTTGGGAAAGAGAGAGTTCAAAAAGTGCAGTTAGAGCCTTTGACAGAGAATGCATACATTTTTTTAGAACAACTGATCAGGACGAGGGCTAAAGTTTTCTTTGAGGCTTAGGATTTTGGCAAGTACCATTCCTTCAGTTATTGCAAAAGATGAAAGAGGGGTTTAAGTGCAACCATCTAAATAACTAACGTAGTGTGGATCAAGATCAGTGTTCAGTATACTATTTGCTAAAGTATTTAGTAAATAGATTTGATATGGTAGTTGGATCTGAGGAGATTATGTTGGAGAAACTCATTGAAGGTGGAAACCCACCAGATTTTCGTTTGACAATTATAAACTTCAAAAATGTCCTTGCATCAGAAAGAAGTTTTTTCCGAATTTATTTCTCTGTTCAATAAGCTTTTGGATGACAATCAATAAATTAATAGCTTCCTAGTTATTAATTTGATTGATGTCAATTCCATTCAAATGAATCACACTAATATTTGAATCCCTCTGAAGCATATCTTAAGGCTTTAAATTGGGCGAGACAAACTTCGGATGGTACAATACTATAAAAATATTCACTAAGAGATAATAAAAATCAGTTTATGTTTGGTTTGGTAAATTTAAACATATTTCAATATTAGTAGAATTAAAAAAAAAAAAAGATTTTTATCAGGACAGGACCAAAATTCAAAGTGTTAAAATAAAGTATAAGAATGTAATACAAAAGAATACCTGGAATTTAATTTTGAATTCTATGATTTATTATTTTTAGGCTTGATTCCATTATACGAAAAACTCACGATCCATATCCTTTGAACATATAAAGCAAACCACATTAAGGACATTACGTTGTGGTTGCCATCATCAAACTTCATTACAGCGAAATGTTATGTTATAACTTTGTTAGGAAGCAAAACCCGTATTGGTAAAGACAATTTGAAGCTGCCTAATAGGCTAGGTATACATGCTTCGTAAACCTTTTCAGCATTTGCATTGCTCGTCGCTCGTAGAATCCAAGGACCAGCGATGATGTCAGGACGCAACTTAATAGCATACATCTTCCTTACACCTATGTTAAATGTTACCATATAACACATAAATGTATATGAAAACAAGAGTGTAACCTTTTTGTTGATTTCGGTTGAATGTAATTTCTTTCCAAATTGCTTTCAAGGTAAATGATTCAGGAAGTCGTAAGGTTTAATGTCTGAATTTGTGTGTTATGTGTGACACATAGGTTCGATAGTCCTCTACAGTACCACCACCACCATAATAACCGTAACCGTAAGCGTAAGCGTAACATAATCAACGAGTGTGAGGGTTGTCATTTAAGTGCATATGCTGCTCCGTATATACATAGAAGAAATGAGAAAATAGCAGGATTGTTTTTACGGCGTTATAAAATTCAATGGGCGTTGAAGCACAAAGAGGCTGATATTACATCTGTACTTTTGTATTGTGTATAATTCCTTTTTATGAAACAGCATAACAAAATGTTAGATGATAATATTTTTAATAAGTGTTATGTTGGTTGGTGTTTTAACTGTTAAGAAAATTACGAAAAGACTGGTGATTTTGAATCCAAGAGATTTTGAAAATAGTGTCAGAAGTAGCGTTGCCATTTTAATATTTATAGAAACATCAACATCATTAACCTAAACGCGCTTTTATTGACAAAACTATTGAACGCACCCTTCTCGCTCAAATGTCATTTGCCAACCTGACAGCTGTCAAAAAATTAGTGAAATAGAGATTTGGAAATTAATTTCTTTGTATGCTAAATGCATAACTCGATTTGATGGTTATATTAGTACTGAAGCCACTTAAAGAGTGTCAGGTTTCTTCTAAAATGAAAATATGCTAAGCAAATATCAAAAAAAATTCCCCGTAAAAAAACTGTAAATTCAGGGGTTTTTATTCAAAAAGCTTCATAAAAACCTGCCAACCCTAGTCGGAATTTATATTTATATTTAAGTTCATTTCAATTCAATTTATCTTTCTTCTTCTTTTCTTTTTATATAAAATAAAAAATATAATAATTTAAAACGACTAAAAATTTAACAATACATAATAATATTTACAATATAAACATTTTTTAAGTGTTTTTCACTTGAAAATAAGTACGAAAAAGTAAAGGCACGATCTGTTGTCTAACGACAAGTGTCGAAAGTACCAAACAAAACTTAATTCAATAATACTAAATAGTTATTTAATCAACAAGTGTTGTGGGGTAGGATGTCGAGAAAATAATATCTTAATTTTTTTTTCTAAGTGGATGAAATGATTCAAACTACTTTAAGTTTAAATCGATATTTTGATAATGTTAAAGACTTTATCAATATCGAAGTTAAAAAGCCATTTTTTTAATTTTTGTATTGAATAAATGAGTTGATCGAATGCTACGTCATTCCAGGGGGTAATGTATTGAATAGTCTAGGTGCTACTGAGGAATAAAAGTTAAGAAATTTATGAGTATTGTGTACAGGAATGATAGCAAGATTCCTATCTCTACTCCAGAATGTGTAAGTTAGAGTATTGTGGCTTAGAAGATAACCACTTCTACAGAAAAAAATGTTTAATACTTTATAAAAATAGAGGTCTTTAGTAGGGAGAATACCAGAGCTGACAAACAACGAAAAACTGTGTTCAAATTTCTTCTTCTTCCAGATGGTCCTTAAAATATGCTTTTGAGTAACTAACAAAGGTTGTATATAGTTTTTGTAAGTACCACCCCAACATTTTATTCCATATTGTATTTTTGATTGAACTAGTCCATAATAAATGGTCTCCATAAGTTCCTTGCAACAAAGATTTCTCAAGTGAAACATGACATACGTGGTTAACAAAAAATTTCTTAATTTTTTTAAAGCTTAGTTGTACATTTTCCAGTTAATTTTATTATCAATTACCAGGCCAAGATATTTATATT
Source organism: Eupeodes corollae (assembly GCF_945859685.1). Lineage (NCBI taxonomy): Eukaryota > Metazoa > Arthropoda > Insecta > Diptera > Syrphidae > Eupeodes > Eupeodes corollae. Next base: position 138,952,731 of record NC_079149.1, read on the forward strand.
CAGCTACAGGTTCAATACGAAAACATTAAGGAGAACAAACAACATCCACTTCATTTGTAGGAACACTATTTGAGACGCTTCTTAGGGAGAATCTTCTACAGTCTATGCTGTGCTGAATAAGAAGTGGAGGATTCATATCTAAAGCAGTCAAATTGACAAAACATAACTCTTGTTTTTTCACTAATGACAAGCTTATGAATGCCAAACCAATGCCTGAATAACTCCAAGTCGAAATGGATATCCGAAATTAAATCTAACATTGTCGGACTAGAATAAACACAAGCTATGTCATCAGCAAATCCACTTACTTGTCCTTTTAAGTTAAGACTAAATACACTATGGATATACATAAGGAACAAAATTGGACCTTACACTGAACCTTGAGGAACTCCTATATCAATACTTCTGGTTTCGCTGAGATGACCACCTACCTTAACCTTTTGCTTCCTGTACTTAAGGTAGGAAGAAAACCAATTTTATTTTTTCAAGATAACTGACTAATCTACACTTTAAGACTTTTTCAAAAATTTTGGAGAGTACTGGTAATAGGGATATAGGCCTATAGTTACTTATACATTTTTTATCACCTTTCCTAAATATAGAAATTATTTAAGCTACTTTCAAACTTTGTGGGAATTTACCTTGAAAAATACTTCTGTTAAATAAATGAGTTAAAATGTCATCCACATTATGGCCAACTTGTTTGTCAAAGTTGTTGGAATAACTAGTACCCGTGGTATGATGGTTAGTGCGTTGAACTAAAATAAAAAAAATAAAAAGGATATTGATATTAGTTTTTCAAATTTTCTAATTAATACAAAATAAATAAAATTGAATTGAAGTTAAAATAGATCTTATGGCCGAAAGGCATTAGTAGTTAGTGTTATAGTTTAACTTAGAGTGTCCGTATGGGACCATTAAGTTAGTTGTAAGTTATGGATAATAAGGCTAGTTTTATGAATTTTTGTCTAGCTTTAAGATAGGTTTAAGAATAAACTAATAAAAATGAATTTAAAAAAAAAGTGCGTTGGACTTTCATGCAAGGGGTCTTGGGTTCAACTCCTGCCTGTGCCACCTTAATTTAAAAAAAAAAAACTATTTTCGCGGGTACTGCCTCTTGCTAGGAATTGACAAATCCTTCAAGAGTAATTCTTGTCATGAAAAAAGTGCTTTCTCAAACTAGCCGTTCGGATTCGGCCTAAAATTGTAAGTCCCTTCTATTCCTGACAACAGTACTCGCACACAGGAATGGTTGAGAGTTATAAGTCACTAGGCCCTGGTTCACAGCGGACTGTTGCACCACCCAATTTAATTTTAATGTTGGAATAACTATTTGACGTAGTATAAAACGAATTATCCAAAGCTTGAATAACTTTATAGACCTCAAACGAAGATATCGTGTTAAAGAAAATACTATTTGATTGATTCATTAAAACAATTTTCTGCACAAATAACAGAAAAGTGATTTATGCCTGCATCAGAAATATTATTTTTACGGCCATTTGAATAAAATACTCATTAAATATTTTAGCCATTTCAGAATTATTAACCATGTTCATAGTTCCAAAGGTAAGATTTGAAGGAAAATCAAACGTCGTTTTTTTTTGTTGAAAAATTCATTTACTATTGACCATTTTTTTGGCTTTATAGAACTTGTCCATATCAAAATTTTCCTTGCAAATTGGAATTTCAAGACGAATCTCTTTACATAGAACTTTAAAGTCTTCACGGAATAACACGATATTTGGATGTTTCTTACACTAAAGCCTCAATTGATTTTTTAAATGGATTTTGTCTAATAAATAATTAGACATCCATGCCTTGAGTTTTTTAAATTTTCCTTTACTGCTTGCAAATACTTTTGAACCTTGATCGACATAACCTTTGAAAACTAAAACAAAATTGCCAAAAGCTATTGAGTGTTCATAATCGGAATAGACCCTTGGAAAGTTTTCAATAACCAAATGAGAGTTAAGCAGTTCAAAATTACCTACAAAATTACAACTACCATCTGACGGATAGTTGTTATTACACTTTGCATAAAAATTATAGCCGGGAATCTTAAAAAAATCCTTTTCATGCTCATATATCCAAGTTTCAGTCAAAAAAATTATCTTAGGCTTTTACAAAAAGCTCTAAATGAGTCAAAAACATATCAAAATTTTTTCGAAGGCTTCTAATATTTTGTTGGACAATAAAAAAACTATTTTTGTAATCATCGGAATGAAAAACACTATTACAAATTTCTCTATCAAAAAAACAAAAAGGAGTTACCAATGACGCATCATTTAAGTCTGTTAAATACAAATTGGACATAACTAAATGATTTTATTAAGATCATCAAACGATGAAATGCGATACGTGGATTGTCCTTCTGGCTTTTTCATTTCAATTAAAGAGTAAAGAGCAGGGAATCCTGAAACTGCTTACAGCTCAGTTCATGAGTGCTCTGGAATCGGGAAAAAAACGCATTACTCAAAGCGTACTCAAAATACAGTGGACTCTCTCTGAGTCGAATTCTCAGAGGAAACCAAAAATTGATCAAGTTAGAGGGAATTTTAGGCCAATTCGAATTATAAAGGCATATTTTTACTTTTGTAAATGTTTAAAACGATATGCATAATTGAGTTAAACAAAGATTAGGGCTCCATTAAAATTAAATATAAATACTGCTTATACCGTTGCTTTAATTTTTAGCTTGGTTCGCATGACGTCCACCTCTAAACACCAAATCTTAAGATTCAAAGTTAATATAAAAGTAATGATGAGGATACTTAGGGCTCTTTTTGAGCTTTTTAGGTCGTAGAAATCCAGGTTGGTTTCTCAAGCTCTTAGCGCCTATATTATGTCAAAAATCTGAAACTTTTATAGACTTCATAATTGTGTTACATTGCTATGTGTTTAAACATATTATGATGAAAAAATTGGGTCGTTTCTTTGTTGGGTAAAAATACTCTTTATAAATTGAGTTAAAGCACAAATTGTGATACAAATTTAATTCACTATCAATTAAATTTGTTAAATAATACAAATTCAAACTTAAGTAAATCAATCATCTTAAAACAAGGCACTGTAGATTGGACTTCCCATCAACAATATTACATACAATTTTTCAAAGGAATATTTAGGCATGTTAAGCAAATTATATTAAGTTAACTCAGAGTCGGAAACAAAAACGTAAACACCCTTAAGCGACTTTACCATCATCCTTCTCCTTTAATTGTACAAATATTTGTTCTAAAAAACCACTTACAAGGCAAATAGTAATGATCGTTGATTAAAATAAAACAAATGCGATCTAAATGTTTTGCTTAGAAAATAGGAGGAGGATGCCAAGAGTTTATTCAATTTAGAAATCTTAATTAAACTAACCACACATATTTAAGGAATAAGGCAGGTAACTTTAGGTAAGGTACGAGTATATTCGCTTCCAGGAGCCGTGAAATGAATTTAGGATTAATTAGAATCTACCTTCCTCTATTATGTTTATTTGTATACCAAATATATATATATTATGCAGATATGTATTTCGAACAACCATTGCTTTTCAATTGCTCTCCCACCCAGACCCAGACCCAACTACCCAAGTCCAATCAAATTAGTATTCGAAAGCATCCGACCGCATCCACAATAATTTGGTCCTGCAAACTAAGCACAAGTGCCTCCTGCTATTCACATTATTCCAAACCAAAGTTTCGGTTTAAATACTATATGTATGGTAGGTATGTTATAGATATGTATGTATCTATGAGTATGTAATGTCAATATGCTTCTTTAGGGGATGATATTTAAGGCATTATAATTTAAGTTTTTTTTTTGTGTTAAACAGTGTAGCATCATTTTGGTAAGGACCAAAGTGACGCACCTTTAGTTTTGCCCCAGAGGCAGCGGTTACCCACCAAACTACTACTTGAACTATATATTTGATATGTGTGCTTGGATGTATTTTGGAAAATTTTCGATTACCCCTGAATGGCATCGGCAAAATAATTAAATTTAATTGAATTGTCTTATCTGCAATATCATCGAAACCACATTTTGCTCTGAAACTGCCATTCTGTGATGTGGACTTAAAGGGTAACTGAGCGATATGTCGAAGTCGAGTTGAGTCAAGTCGATACGCCCTCACTGTACCTGAGGCAACAGACAGGCAGCAAAAGGACAGGGACAGAAACAGGACACCAACAAACTATGACTGTACACAAATATGTGTCCCATTAAGTATGTCCTGGATATACTCTATCTAAATGTTTATGAATGATTGTTTTAGAACACATGACAAAGGACCAATGAAGTTTAATATTTCTCAAAATAATACTATTTTACCAAGATTCCATGTGATATACCTAAAATTGCAAAATGCACAAACCTATAAACATACATACATAGAAATTAAATTAATTATTTTGTTTGTATAATTGAAAATAATGTAAGAAATTTGATTTTGCTTCTATTTGCTGTGTGGTTGGTCTGGGGTTGGAATTGGAACAGTATTTGTTTTGAAAGAAAATTTCTAAATGTTTCATAAAATTAAAACAAAAGCTTTTATCAGTTTCCATCATTGAAACCAATCATTGGAAATTTTTTGACAGGTCGGTTATAGCTATCATTGAAAATTTTGTATCATTGAAAAAGGTTAAGGTTAGAGTTAAATATTTAAAACAGAACTGAAATGTGGAAATACAAAAGAAATCAGCTGTTAATTGAAAACGACTTCATTATCATTCTTTGTTAAATAAATTTGTTTGTAGTATAGAAAATTCAAAAATTGATTGATTTTATATTTTCAATAGTCCTTATTCTATTGTAATTTTTCAATAGTCTATAGAATTGTGATGTTTTTCGAGGTTTCATAAATGATTGATTAAGACCATACTTAAATGTCAGACTCCAAAGAGTGAAATTTGATGATATAAAGACATTCGATTTTGGAATGCCACAAGGTTCGGTTTTGGCACCAATACTTTTTTTGTTATATATTAATTCCTTATTCAGATTGCTATTTAGAGGTTCTTTGACTGCTTTTGCAAATGATGAGGGCTTTTCTTAGGTACAGTTAGTCGTCTTAATCTTATATCTAATATCTAAGTTTTTAACTGCACCTCTACTGTAATCATATGGTTATTTCTAAAACTTTTATTGATTCTACGAACTTTATTTGAGATTGATTATTGGTTCTAAAATGAGCCAATATTTTAGGCAGTATTTTTGGTACACTCTTACAAATTTTTCTTTGGGTAAAGTTTGCTCTTAGAATCATTCTTAATTAGAAGATGGAATTTCTTATTCGAGAGGTTTCTGTTACAACAAAATACAGTGTCTTTTAGCTTTACAAGAGAAGACTCTGAAGAAAATAAGTGTTAAATTTTTACCATGGTTTTCTACTATTTAAGAGTTTTTAAATTTGTTTAGTGCGACGTGCTATAAAGTTCTAAAAATGTTCTTTAAAAGATCAGGTAATCCTTACTTTAGAATGATTAATATTTATAGTTTTTGAACTAATTGTCTATACCGGTGTTTCTAACAACCGCATTTGAACATTTTTATAATGTTTCGAATGTCGAATGTAAAATATTTAATAGACTAACTGATTCTATCAGGATTCAAACTTCCTATTTTGGAAATATGAAAAAAGTTATCAAGAGAGTATAAAAGTCTGCGGCCCCAAAATTCTAGAAGAGTTTAATAGAAACCTTGACCATCAGCCAGTGACCTGCTCTCCTAGCATTTTGGGAAAGCAAATTTAACAGGTCTCACCAAACTGTGTGTGAAAGGATTCCACACCAACTAACTGTGCGAACGGTTGGCCGACGTATTGGTTGAATAAGATCATCAAGGCATGAAGACGGTACCCATGCCCAACAATGTGTGCAGGAAAGTCACACCATCTGGAACTTAGTATGGCCGAGAGCCCATCATAAAGTATTAACGATGGAAAATCACCCCAAGAATATTTTAATAACTTTCACTTTAATTATAGGCTTGGCTACCGACTTCCTTCAACACGACACAAGTAGTTTTTCCTCAACCAAAATCTAGCGCGTATAGGTACTCGGTAATGCGAGGAATTCCATACGATTTGCCAGAAAGTCTTGGCTGGAATGGGTTCGAAAGTGAAGAGCTGAACTCACTCACAGAGCTACGGGGCGATCGCATCACCTCTTTAAAAGAGATCGCGTGCGATGAAAGATACCTGGCTTCTCGATCGCACACCAAAATCTTATGGATGGAGAAAGTTGCGGGACCGAGACAGATCGATCACTACGCAAAAGATCCGAGAGGATTGCCTGAGGGCAAGTAGCCGGAAGGGTCAAGCTCGCCATGATGATGACCACTTTTTTGGATTACGCCCAAAAGCGAAGATTAACGAAAATTTTGTGAAAGAATTTTTTTTTTTGAAAAAGACGAAATTTTTGTACGATAGTTTTTTTAAGTTTTAGTGAATTGAAGATTTTGTCCTGCTGTGAGGAAAATTGCCGAGGAAGGATTACGGTAGCTGTTGGAGAAAGTCAAAAAGAAGCTAAGTATTGTGTTTTACTTTGTTTCTTAGAATATTGCTTTTTTTCTGGTGTTCTTCGAATTATATTATATCGAATTCGTCCTTCTGACCTTCGCGTCAAAATTCTGTTTTCCCGGTACTACGGGATGTATTTAACCGTTTGATTTTTTTGTCTTTGTCGAAAATTTTCTTGGTTGTGTTTCTTTTTTTTCGAATTTTCATTTCAATTTTATTGATCACCTTGATTAATAAATATATACCTAATCGAAACCCCCCCTTAAGCTGAGCTACCGTGCTGGCAATACTTTTATTGCTATACCTGTGGTGAATTCTTTCACCTGCTTGACGTTCGATCTTGCAACGTTTTCATGAAATGTTTAACACTACTCAGTTTTAATTTTTGTATTTATGATGCAGGTTAATAATATTTTAACTTTATTTATTTCTTTTTTAAGGGTCACCCCTTCATTCAAACTAATACACGTTAAATTATTGTACTAAGTGACTTGAGGAAACTTCTAAAAATAAGAAGCAGTGTTCTGATTTCAAATTCTAGAATTTACAAAGTCATCTTCAATTTAGTAGTTTAGTTTTGCGCCGCTGCCTTTTACAGATGATTTTTAATTGAATTTTAATGAATATTACAAACATTAAAACACTTTTTTAATAATTATCAATAATCATGATATATTTTATTTGTTTGAATTCTATCGTAAGTTTTACATGTTCGCTATATTTTTTTTCCAAAACAAAACAAAGGTTTCAGGACCAAAGTATAAAAATTAAAGTTTTTTTTTTTCATATAAAACTTATCGATACATCAGCATAAATCTATTGTTTCATACAACTCTAGAATATTTCATCTTTTGTTTTTCATCTCCCCCTCGGTTATCGATACAACAGCATCACTCTTTTTTTTTTCTCTTGTCTCTTGGCTCAAAGCATCCTTTCAGAATGGTAAATTTACTGCACAAAGGAAACGAATTGCATACAAAATACAAACACAAAAAAACAAATACATAGGTAGTAGATATACATATCCTGAAAAGCGAAAAGAAACGAGGTGGCAGAAATGCATTAAACAATCTAACAATGATTGATATTCATAACCCTTTCAATATGCACTCAATTGAACATTTTAAACACATCGATAAATGGCGCCGCATGGGTTTTGAATTCGCATAAAACAACTTATTTAACTTTGGAAAGAAGAATGAACCCTGCATCCGGAGACTGCAACTGCAAAAGCAAAAGCAACGGCAACTGGACTATATTGTTCTATATTATATAAATACAATACATTATGTAGGTAGGTATTGGCAGATCTGTATGATGGACCGGAATTGAGGCTGGCCACCTCACATGCGTTTCCACCCTAACGACTACCGACGACGACGAGTGACGTAGAAAATGAGTTTTGTTGTTTTTAACAGGCCGCATTCATCTTCTTTTTTTATGCTTCTTCTTAAATAAGTTTAAATTGATCAGTATTGGAATAGTAAATAAAATTGACATTATTTTGAGAATGAAAAAGTAAAATAAAGGCTTCCATTTACCGGAAGACATAATAATATGCTCTCAAGGTTATATTACAACTTTCAGTATGTAAAGAGACAGTGTGACAATTAGGAAATGAGGGTTTAAAAGGAAACTTCGATGCACATTGGTTTTTAATTCCTGAATATTGGAATGACTGTGTAAGACATAGCGTGGTAAAGCATTAAACATTCGTGTAGTACGGCTAAAAAACGAATCTCTGTGCTTGACAGTACGACCGAAGTTGGGCTATAGGGTATACTGATAAGGAATGCAACTGGCTATTTCTTTAGAGAATAAACTCCTAAATAAACATAATATTAAAAAAAGTTAAGACAAGGAACTTTACGACGATCTTCAATCAACGTAAAGGAACTAACGATGATACTATCAAAAATCATTGTAAATGCTCTACGTTGAATATTGTCCAAGAGGATTATGTACGAGTAAGTTGCAGAAGGACCAGTCCAGAGATGGAAGTTATACTCAAGCTTTGTCTTGTAAATAACAGCCAGATCAAAAGAGCAGACAAATTTCTTGCGTCGCCTCAGGAAACCCAAACATCTTGAGGCATTTTTGGCGAAATTGCGTATGTGCTCGTTCTACAAGAGTTGGTTGGTGACACAAATACCAAGAATATGATTTACTGAGTTTATTTTGGAGCTCCAGTTTCATATCCGAAGAAGCGGGATGTGAGTCTAAAAACAAGTATGAAAAGAGAAGAGTAAAAAGAAAGAATATTGGAGACAAGACACAGCCCTGGGGTACCCCAGCATTTATTTTGTGGCTATAAGACTAAAACCCATCCAATACTACTTGTATTGAACGATCCTAAAGGGAATAACTAATCCTATGAAGGAGGGATAACCTGGATCTAGGCGTATTGATCTGTAGTTGGAGCACTTATCATAAAAGTATTAAACTTACTGTTCCAACAATCAAAACGACGGGTTTTTTGCAAAAAGGAAAAATGTAGGCAGCGTATTCAAAAAAGGAATCAGAAAATAAAATTGCTGACTTTTCTGAAATATATACTTGACTAGTTTGTCAAAGAAAATATTTACAGACAGACAGAAAAACATCTCCTTTCCAGGATATTAAGCCTTATGGACTTGTTTATTGGTTTTTAAATATTTTTAGAACCTTTGGGGAAAAAACACGTTAATTTGAAAAAAAATTATTACTGTGATCATCAAACATGATACAAAAGCTGTCAAAAGTAATAATCAAGTTCACAATATTACTCGGTTTTTTAAAATTTGTAATCAAAATATTACCATTACATTAAAAACCAAGTTCATCAGACCCGTTCAAGGCCTTTTATTTGTGTTGTTTCTTATTTTCGCATTACACAAAAGCATCCATTAACACAGCACTATACACAGCTCCCGTGGATGCATGAGTTCCGTTTCGGAACGCTGCTTAATGCCTTAATGGAAATTGTAATCTCAGAGTGTTTTCTTTTTTTATGTTATGTCAGCTTTTGTTTTGGTCATACGCGCATTTTGTATATGTTTTCTTTTTCCCTTTGTTTACCATCAACGTATATATTGTAGCTCCCTCTTTTGCCTGCACTTTAGTGATTTATGTTTCTGCTGAAAGAAATACTTTTCCCATGAAACTTGAACTGTTAGGCGTAACCTTGATGCAGTGAAATCCTTAAGAACTATTACAATTTTATGCTCATACTACAAGTATATGTCATATTTCAAAGCTCATGTTGTGAAAGACCAACCTTTATGGCAGTCAATCAAAAGAAGAACTTAGAAAAATTAGTTGGAGTAGTGTCAGAATTGGAATGTTCAATTAACAAATGACAAACTTTCTGTTCTGGTGGTTTCTTTGAAAAACTTATTTTCTGGGCCTATTAATAGCACTCGTATAGTCGTCCATCCATCAAGAAGACATCTATACTTAACAAAATGAAAATATGTATGTTTTTAGCAGATATTCAAAGACTGTAACCCAAATATGTATATGGCCATTTGAAAAGAGCCCTAAATCAATATTCCTGAACAGCATAGCTATCTTACAATGTTTCAATATTTAATACAATTCTAAGAACTTCTTTCAAATTTCATCAGCTGCCTTGAAAAGTAATTTTTGCCTGGAACTGTATATACCTATAAAAATATATAAATATATTTTTAAAATAATATAAAATTTGCTTCAAAATATTGAAATGTTCAATTTAAAAATAATTCTGAAAAATATACGTGTTTTCCATTAACGCACATACTTCTTTCATTTTCTACACACAAAAATGATCTTGTTCCCCCCATTCACTGCCTGTTGTAAATTTGAATTTGCAATTTTTCAACAGACCTGAGTATGCTGTATAAGGTCATTCATTTTTCAGTTTTAAAAGTAGAGCTTACCGCTATTTCATTAAAAAAAAAAACTATATACAGTTCTAAGGGAGTTTCGAGTTTTAAGCATTTCTTAAGATTTGGTTTTGATGTTAAAAAATATAATATTTTAAATAAATTAAATTTTATTGACATTTATAAGTGAAATTACGCGGACGATGTTTACTTACTCTGAGATAGTATCATGGAACTCCATCAAATGACAACAAGTGCGGAGAGAGAAGCAGAAATCGTGGTACTGAAAATGAATTCCGGCAAAACCCAACCATACTCTCAAATAAATACTTCCTTGCAACCATTGGAAAAAGTGAAGAGCTTTCAATACCTTGGTTGGAAGTATCGTCTCCATCGAACAAGACGTTACCTACCGCATCTGCAAAACAAAAGCGGCGTTCGGTATACTGCCAAAAATTTGGAGGAATAACTCTATCAGCTTAAAAACAAAGCTACGACTGTTTCACCCAAATGTCGAATCTGTACTTCTTTCTGGGTGGAGTAACTGGAAGGTTACTGCAGGCATTACAAGGAAGCTGCAAACTGCATAGATGATTTTATGGCCAACCCGAATATCAAATGAGGTCCTTTATAGAACGAAAGGTCAGGAACCTATAGACTTGTACGAAGTGGCAATTGATTGGACATACGCTTCGAAAAGGTAACGACTCTATTGCAGTCCAAGCAATGAAGTGGAATCCGCTCTAACAAGAAGGAAGAAGAGCTGGACGACCGAGAACTACATGGCGCAGGACAGTCGAGCATGAATCAGCATCAGAAGACAAAAGTTGGAGGGGCCATATCTTCGGAACCTCCATACAATGGCGCGTAGTCAACGGACTGAGGACATATCGAGCCCTTCCCGCCATTTTATCGTAAGCGACATTTTCAATAAAAATGAAGACTTAATTATTAAAATTTGCTAATAACACTTAGAGCCTTGAAGGCTTTTGTCATTTCTTACCTTAAGCATAATTAAAAATTTCCAATACCGACTACGGGTACAAGTTGTTTCAAGAAGCAGCAGTAAGCTTTTGATTTGTCGTTTACGATAAAATTTATTTTGGGGCTTACGATAAATTTGCGGGAAGGGCTCGATATTTCATAGTATCATGGAACTCCATTAATTGTAAACAAGTTTGAAGAGAGAAGGAGAAATCGTGGGACTGAACATGAATTCCGACAAAAACAAAAATGATACGCTTCGAAACCCGACCATCCTCTCACATAAATATTTCCTCACAACCATTGGAAAAAGTGGAAAGTTTTCAATGCCTTGGAAGTAGTGTCTATCTAACTCTATCAGCTTAAAAACAAAGCTACTGTTTGGCACAAATGTCGAATCTGTACTTCTTTCCGGGTGGAGAAACTGTAAGGTTACTGCAGTCATTACAAGGAAGCTCCAAGCCTTCGTTAATAGATGACTTCGCAAAATCATAAGGGTTTTGTGGACAATCCGAATATCCAATGAGGTCCTTTACAGAAGGACGGGTCAAGAACCTATAGACTCTATTGTACGAAGTGGCAATGGATTGGACATACTCTTCGAAAAGGTAACGACTGCATTGCAGGAGCTGAAACATATCTTTGGAAACCACACACGAAGGCGTGTAGTACGCCTACACCTAGAGGCCCTTTAATCCTTAAGAGTTCCCCAACAGACTTAACAGGTCTGAGGACTTAAGTAAGTAAGTCACGTTAATGAAAAAAGACAACTCAAGGCATCTTTCAAACTTGACTCTCAGTGAAACTATGACTGGACTTAGCCATAATGACCGCCTTGGAAAGATACATACCATGCAATTCTTGTATGTTATTTTCAACCAATAATTGGCACATTTCGGGCGTTATTTCCGTTGACTTGTCTTAACGGTGGATTACGAAGAGTCCGGAAAAGTGGTTACTTCTGAATCACCGATTTTTAAGTAAGTTTTTATAACTATAACGTGGAAAACCATTAACTAATACTTTGACACTTCAAATGACAGATGTCTAATTTCAGCTCAACCAACTTCTAACAACGAAATGAATGGCCCTGCAATGCAGAAAGGACCTCTGCTGATGGATTCTACTATATTACATTCTCATGTAATGTTATTTTAAATTTGAAGCAACAACATTTGAAAACAATTCATATCTACTTTTAAATTCAATTGCAAAGAAAATTCGATTTGGACACAATATTCTATTTTTCAGTTCTATCTCAAAACATACACAAAAAATGCCAACAAGAAACAGTACTTGGTTGTCCTTATGGTTTACAAAAAAAGATACATTTCTAAAGAAACCTTCTTGTGAATACGAATTTGTATCTTGTCAAATTTCTTACAATACCTGCATCAGTTCGAGAGTCAGTTGGTGCTAAATTATTTTTTCTTATAATGTTCAGTCTACGTTTGTATATGGACAGGAATATGGAAATGTTTCAAAAATGAAAATAGCTGCACTAAAGTTATACCGACAGGAAATCTCAGTAGATATGTTTAATTTCGTTTGCCTAGTGATCTCCCAATTGTAACAAAATAGCTTGATTTGTTCATAAAAGATTCACCTCCATTCACCTGCCATTGGCCATTTTCGAAACCAAATTTTAAAAGATGTACCTTATATATGGAATTCCAATCCCAGTTCTTTGGACCAAATGCCTCCACATACAAATGGATCTCTATACCTATTCGTACAGTGAAAAGAAATAGTCTTTCATTTAGTTTAGGTTTAAATTAAATGAGAACTGGTCTTTGTTTTTGAGGAAACCTTCTCTCTCCATAGTATCTAACGTAGTTTGCCTTGATGTTAAAATCTCTATATGATTTACATTTTTGAAAGTAAGCTATAAATACAAGTCCCAGTTGGACGGCAGACATCACACATAGGTATAAATGCCATATTGTATAAGTGAATAAAAAGAAGGATGATAGTGAGAATGAGGTAACCAACTGAACCGCCATAAGTTATTCAATCTATTTTATTTTCCTTGCATACATAGAGTGTAGGTTGTAGATTGTAGGTGTAAGTTTCTACATCCTTTACCTTACAGTTTTGGGCCTGTTGGGAAATCTTTTAAAGAAGATGCAACTTTGTTGTGTGAGTCGCTATGGAAATAAGATATAGTAGGTAGAACAGGCAAATATATGAAAATCCTTGATGCAAAGGGATTAAATCGTGTTTTATGCAAATAAAGTTTCATAAGAGAGATTTTGAAAAATGCAAATCATATGCATTGGAAACCGTATGTGCTTAGAATAAACTTATTCAAATTTCGAATCGGGAAGTTCCTTTTCCATCACTTCTATAAATGCAAAAGAGATTACACACAACGAAAACCATCATTGAAAAATTATCACATATCTCTAATTTCACTGTCTTGAAGTCATTGTGGATAAGTTTATTAAATCGGTCGAATTATATTGGAATATAATGATTTTTCTCCTTTTGTTCAAAATTATAGAAACCATCATTGTTACTTATTACTCTTATTAACTATCTTGAATTTGACAGTGTCTTCCAAGTCTTATAGCTTAGTTAATAAGCATCAAATCGAATAATGTTGAAGTGGACCATATTCCACATAAATTATTCAAAAATGTAACTTATTTTTTTCATTTGATTCACTACCATTTTATGTTCTGTTTCATTCACGTCAAATAGGAACATATATTTATTGGTGTCTTCTTTAACTTTGTAATATATTATGTATAAGCCTGACCTATAACAATAAATTTTTATTAGAATCAACTGATGATTATACAAGAATCTTGCACCAATATAATCTATTATTGCAAAAAAAAGCTCATAAATATAACAAATGTTGGCAGTAAAAAGGATTTTATCGTCCGTCATGTTTGTACCTACAGCCATTATTTCTAATTAACTTTTTTGTTTTTTTTTTTTCTTCCATTGGAAAAAAACTAAGATAAAGCTACCTTAGAACAAAGATATACAAATTTTCGGAAAGTAAATACAATATTCACAAATGCATAGGAAAAAGACAAGCCACAGAGAAAAATAAACTTAAATTTCCATTTTGGTCTTATTTTTTTTAAAGACATGATAAATAGTCCTTGCTATCTTTTAACTTTACTTGACAATGATTAAAACTCATAGTTCCCTTGGTTCAGGACATGATTTTAATTATAAAATAATAAAAACTGAATTTATTTCTAAATAACTCCGCAAAGTTCGTCATCTCAATAAATTTGTATTTTTTAAAATAATCCTTTAAAATAAAAGCTACTTAAATCGTAAAAAAACATGGGAATACACATACATATATGCCTCAAAAATTAAATTAAATTATAGAGCAGAAGACCGGTGGTAGCAGGGTGAAACCATGTACAGTTGTGTTCAAAAAAATAGGAGTGCCTGTTCTTTTTAGATTAAATCGTGACTCTAAAATTGTATAATTTTTTTAAATTTATTTTTTCTTTTGTACAAAATAAGTAATCCAGTCTTTTATTATTATGCTTAAAGACTACTTTGTTTAAAACAAATAAGGTAGTAAAAACATGAATTTTATCAAAATAAAGCCAAAACGAATTGTTCAAAATAATAGGAGTAAACAAAGTAAAGTATAAAAAACTAAAAAAAAATATTCAATATTAAGATTTTTTTGTCAGTATTTTGTGAAAAATCCTTTGTTTTTTATAATTGCTGAACATCTGCGTGGCATAGAGTTCACAAGGGCCTGACAACTCTCAACTGGAATTTGGTTCCATGTTTCCTCGACTGCGAGAAACAACCTTTTTCACATCTGCCCATAAATTTTCCATATGATTGAGGTCAGGCGACTGAGCTGGATAGTTCATGACCTCAACCTCATTGACCCGAAACCATTCCTTGGCAGACTTACTGGTGTGTTTCGGGTCGTTGTCTTGTTGAAATACCCATTTAGCCGGCATATTCCAACTCGCATAAGGCAGCATCACACTGGACATTATATCCACATAAACGCGCTGGTCCATCGTGCCAATGATTTGATGTATGGGGCCAACACCAGCATATGAGAAACTGCCGAGGTGTACCGAGGCTTAAACTCGGAATTTTCTGGACGTCGGACGTATTGCCTAGAGCCAGTTCCACCGAATAAAACAATTTTGGTCTCGTCAGTCCACAAAATGTTTCGCCATTTCTCTGCAGGCCAATTAGCATGGCTTCTTCCAAATTTCAAACGAGCGGCTACATGTTTTTTCGTAAGCATCGGCACTTTTCGTGGACTGCCAGCGGAAAGATTGTGTTCCAACAATCGCCTTCTTATTGTTACGCTAATTACTGCCAGTCCTAGATCTTCCTGGATCATCTTAGAGGACGCAAAAGGATCCTTTCGGCTGTAGCGAACAATACGACGATCGTCATTTTCACTCGTTTCTCGTTTCCGTCCCCGGGTTTCGACTTTTTTTTTTCATATTTTACAGCATTGGCGATCATTTGGTCAGAGCACCCCAACATCAACTTTATATCCTTATAAGTTTTTCATTCATTTCGTAACTTTTTTATGATTTCCCGTTTTTCGTCGGTGCAGTGCTTTCCTCGGCCCACTAAATAACCAAACTTGTTTATATATTCGATATTCCAACTATTTAATATTCCTATTTTAATTTAGTTACTTACTGTTTATTTTTTTTAAGTTTTTGATTTTTTTTACGTACAATTTAACTCACACTCCTATTATTTTGAATAGCCTGATTGAGAGTAAAAATCATTTGATCTCTGGTTACAAATGTAAACGGTTATGAATTGCAAACCAGTTCATTGTTTTATCATCTTTAATGTCCCGTTATACTTACCGGTAGAGAAATGGGCTGATTACCCGTATACACATGGTAAAAAAAACACTTGAGCAAATTTTGTAAAAGCACTCCTATTATTTTGAACACAGCTGTATACGAATCATAAGAACATTTATTAAATAAATTAATTTATAGTGAAATAATTTAATAATTCACAGTTAATGTTAAATTTATTAAAATTAATTAGTCAGAAATTAAAACCAGCTTCCAGATTTTTGAAACATAGTTATTACAAAGAAAATAATAATTTCTCCAAGCTTTTCTTTAATTTCTAACGATAATCATGGATATTTCATTGTATGGTACACTAGGGCCTATACGTACTTTTTTATTTTCGTTTATTTGTCAAGAGCTTGAGTAATTTAGATAATAAAACAAAATAGAAACATTGTTGAAAAAAATTATATTACATTTCACACTACTCTGCACATAAATGTACAGAACACAGCACCTTGAGCAACTAGACTATGTAAGGTGATAACAACACAAGACATTAATACAAGACAGAAGGACAGAAGAGAAAGAACAACAGTAAGAAAGAACACATGACAACAGCACGCGGTAGGTTTCGAGACGGTCCCCCATCTTTCTACTAACCACGCTCACTGATGCTTGATTTCGGTGATCGATGGGAACCGAAGCTTTATCAGTGACTAGGCCCGAGGCCGTTGCCCATGGAAAAAATTATTTACTACTATTACAAAGAATCTGTTACTAATTGTTTTAATTTTAAAAACTACCTAAAAAACAATTTTGTCTTCAAAAATGTAAAAACCATTTAATTAATCAAAACACCATCTTTGGTCACCAAATATTACAGAGACAATATGAATGTTTAAGCAGAGAAAAAATTATTGAAATCGGTTAATTAGTTTTTGAGAAAACTTAAAACCAAAATAAAGGTTCTATGGGGTACCATGCTGGAGCAATACAAAAATATTTTATTTTCATCAAAAAAAGCCAAGTTAAGAAAAACATTTTTAGAGAAAATTTAATAAAAATCTATGGACCCGTTTTTGACAAAATGCAAATTTTCAATTCTTGACCCAAAAACTTATCTGGGGACTATTGTTATTTTTAGTCTTTAAAGAAAATGAAAAAAAAAAACAAACGCCCAAGGCTGATCTGCTTAAAACCTTAAGTTGTAACTCAATCGACCCAATGGTTTGGTCTTTAGGGACGAGAATAGACAAACAAACGGACCGAATCTGAAGACCAACTTTTTTCGACTTTGCTACCATCGTAATGTCATGTTTGATTAAAATGTTGAGTTCAAAATTGTGTACGAATTGCACAACTTGCCATTTGGGTGATTATACAAAAGTTGGGTAACTTTTGAGGATATTTTGTTTTCGATAGTTATTAAATCAAACTTCTACAAATTCGGGTGTATATGATAGCTAATCTAATTAATATATTGTTCCCAATCGGGCCAGTCAATTTTTTGAGTACATTGTAAGATATTTAAAATTTTCAGAATTTGACTGACGAGGTAACATACTCGGAGTACTGATACATGTTATACACAGTTTTAAAAGTATAGTAATTGCTGTCTATGTACACATAACATTTACAAGACTATCTCCTTTTTTAATACTTGAAAAACATATGAACTTCCGTTTATACATTCACAATGTCCTACTATATAAGCTCATACTCATGTCATTTTAATTAAATGTAAACACAGTTGTAACAATCCATTCTTACGATTTACTTTTGTCTATACTTCTAATTAAAGCCTTGAATTTCACTCGATAGTGTTTTATTTTTCTTGGACATTTTTATCAATACTGAAATTTAATAAAAATTAGTAAAAATCTATTAAAATTTAATAAAGACCACCTAAAATCACTTAGTAACAATTAAAACTAAGTATTAATATGTAAGACTGGGAGAAAATACTATATTAGTTTTCAAAACTGACTTTTGACATTTAACGTAACGTTATTCACTTATCTTTTACTACTTTCACATAGTTTTACTAAATATTTCTTAGTAATTAACAAAAAAAATTTTAAAATATTCATTTTAAAAGTACTTATGATCATGAAATGAAGAACAATTATACCTGACATAGGACTGATTCCATAGGACTGACAAAAAAACGAAATTTGAGATTATAATCAGGACTTATGTTTTTTGTAATTTCGAATATTAACCAACTAGATTTTAACAAATCAAAGTCTTATATGAATAAATATAAATAAACTTTAGATTAACAAAAAAATAACGACTCACCTTAGGACCGACGTATTACCAGGTGTATAGACAGCAAACATAACCCAAACTCTGGCACAGTTATGGTGGCCGGGGATTTGACGTTGAGTCGACGATATTTCGCATGCATTACCGGATTGTGACATGCCAAAGGACTAACGTGTTTTTTTAAATAATTTGTATTCAAAATGAAGAACTGAAATTGGGTGACTAATTTATTTATTGTATTTATTTATTAAAAATAACTTAAAAATAAATTCATAAAATTATTTATATTGAAGACATCAGGGCGGCAAGACCATAAATGTCGTATTTATTTTGTTTTAAGTAAATATATTAATAATTTATGAAAAAATTTAACATCGAAATAAAATATGATGTAATGTTATGTTATTTATTTACAAAAAAAAATATTAACTAATATTAAAGTTCAAATATCTCTAAATTTGTTTTGATTAGCGAGAAATCGGACATTCTGCAAAAATATACCAAATTGAGAGAACTTTTTTAAAATTTTCGCACTCCTCTGGGGGATCGTTTGTTAAGAAATGGCGACTCGTAAACAAAGTTTTTCGAACTCTGATCCGAAATATTGAAACACATTCTTCTCTGGTTAGATTTTTGTTGTATGGAGTTCTGAGGTGTGTTGAGTGGTGTTTTCCTCTCTTAGCCAAGAGCTTTTGAGTTCTTCTTGCTCATTAGCCATGAACATTTTACGGATAAGCTGAGATATAGGTGGCAGTTCTTTTAAATACGGATGGTTAGTGGCTTCTTTTGCTGCAGTATCTGCTAGCTCATTTCCTCTTATACCAGCGTGGCCTGGTATCCAAGCTAGGGTTATGTTGTTTTTGTCATGGAGGATGCTGCAGGGGTAATTAAGAATGGAGCAGTTGTTCGTGCACTTTTGATTCCGGAAAGGATACTTAAGCTGTCAGTGAGTATCAATATCCTTTGTGCCCAGGCTTTTGCCACGGACAGTGCTTTCATTATTGCTGTTAGTTCTGCTAGATAGCTGTCAGCCGCGTCTGGAAGGAGACCTTGAAAAGTGATGATTTCTTCGTGGTTCGCTTTGAGCTCGATGACTGCATATGTTGAGGTCTTATCAGTATAGGATCCATCTGTGTACACAATTCTCACTGGTTTGATGTTTTCGATCAGCTCACGGTGGAGCATAAGGAAATGTTCATTTGGAGTGTTTTCTTTCTTGTGACTAGAGAGGCTGGTGTTGATTGGCAGTAAGTGTCTTTTCCCTGGAGGGGGGCCTACATAAAGGTCTTTCTATTCTTTTAAATAAATTGTAATATTAATAAAATATACTAAGACTTAGTATATATTGGTTAATGACATCGGCAGGCCAAAACTAAAAAACTTTAATTGCCACGATTATTAAATAATAAAAAAAAAAACAAATTTAGAACTTAATTATTACATATTTTTATTTTTAAAATTTAAATAAATATTAACAATTTCTAATGGAAAATAGAATATAATTATTTTTGTAAAAATTCATTAAATATAGCACAACTAGAACTTTTACAAAATACATTTGGTAGCAACCCTTGTTTTTAATCACCTCAGCACATCTTTGAGGCATTAGTCAATTAAACTGCTTATAATGCTGTTTGGGATACTTTGCCCAGCCAATATCATTTGATCGAACAGATTGTTTTTATTTTTTATATTTATCCTTACAATTCGTCGATCTACAACTTACCATAGATTTTCTATGAGGTTAAGACCTGGGGATTGTGCTGCCCATTGTAATACGTTTTCTTGAAACCACGTTTTAACTGTATTAGACGTGTTTTTTGGGTCGTTGTCTTCCTGAAATATCTATTTCAGAGAAAACTGATCCTCAGGGTGCGGCAGCATTAGATTTTGCAAAATGTCACGGCACATAAGACGATCCAATTTGGCACCATCTATTTGGTGAATCGGTCTTTTTGTTCATACCCTGAAAAACATCCCTAAACCATTACGTTACCTAATTCGTTTTTTACAGTAGCTTTGGTGTAACGTGGATTTAGTGACTAAATTTGGACTCGTCCGAAAAGAGGACGTTCCACCATTTTTTTTTTAATGGTACAGTTGAGGTGGTCATGAGCGAATTTTTATATCGCCTGCTGGTTTTTGGTGAAAATAAAAGGCTTTTGAACAGCTTGCAACGATTTTAGTCCACCATCAACAGCTCATCTCCGAATTGCTCTAACAGTTCAGTTTGAGTTGGGTTCGTATTTCTCATTCTGATATAAAAGGGTCGTTTTTAATTGATTTTATTGTTGGAGATTCCTTCCATTTTGTTGTTATTCTTGGTCTGCTACAAGAATGAACCGTTTAAACGATTTTTTGGATTTGTAAAATTTTATTAATCGGCAAATCACTCATTTTGGAATAGAATATATTTCCGATATTTTAATTAGACTCATTGTACTTTTACATTCTTTCAAAATATTTTCTTTTAATTCGTTAGAGTATTTGTTTCCGACCATTTAACAAAAGTTAGCTAAGAACACTGATAGCCTTTTTATTTAGGTAATTAAATAAAACCTAATAATAAATTCAACTGCACTCGTTTGCCACAACCTTTAATATGAGCAATGGATTTTGTAATTAACGGACTAACTTTTCTTTATTATTAAGAAAACCACTCAGCATGTTTTCGTTGAACTTCTGGAAGGTAATTCTAAAGCTTAAAAAGTAATCATCCCAAAAAAATTAAAGTTCAAAATTCTGAGAATAAAATCATATTTTTTTGTATTCATATATGAATTTGGTATTTCTATTCTATTCCTAGTATTATAAAAAATGTATAGCCAGGCAAATATTTTTTAACTTAATTATAGTCCGAAACACAATATGAGAAAATCGATATTTTCATAGAAAAAAGTATTTTATATAAAAATCCATCCAAAACCGATTCTAAGGATTTGGATTAAATTAAAAAAGAATAAAAAACTGAAGAAGTGTTCTAAATTTAATAAAGCCCTAGAAATTCTTGGAAAGTATTAAAAAAAATTAAAAATAACAACAAACACATGTTTTGATGCATTCTCAAATTCTATAATAAAAATAATCTCATCACCATCATTTTGTTGCTCGAATTCCATCAATATGAGAATATTGCTACTTTAAATGCAAGGATTATCATCCAATTCATAGATACAATATTATTTTTATTTTTTAACTTTGAATCCTTGCTGAACTTCATCTTTATCACACAGCAGCTCCACATTCCAATGCCCTTCGGAAAAATGCTGTACATCAATTTAAATTTATAAAAATATAGACTCTTATCGTATCGTATACCACCAAGGCACCAATAACCAACAACCAAAAATCCATGAGGAAAAAACCCCTTTTGAGAGGTTTGCCGATCCTGCATTAATTTACCAGATATTGGCATTCACCATCAAAAGAGAAAGAGAGCGATGGAAACGATGATGATGATGATGATAATAATAATAATAATAATCCTTTCGAAAACGTGTACAAAAACATATTATCAAGAATTTAAAGGGTAAATATTGCGGTTTTATTATCCGGAAGAAAAATAAATAATTCATGAAAGCACTTCATTTGGCAATATAACTCAAAAGAATCGACAAAAATACCGCATTGGATATGAAATTCATGTGCCCGGGGGAGTAGAGGCGACCTTATCCCAGCTCCAGCTCCATCTCATTTTTCTGTTTGCATTTAAATTGTGATAAATCTATAAGATGTTGCACATTTATCCGAAGAGAAGACCCTTTGACTTAAATGTTTTTTTGTTTTTACTTCTTCAAAAATAGCTCAATATGAAGATACATATGTACTCATATGTACAAATATCTTTTTATGCAGGTTTTTTTTTTAAATATTTTTAGTCTAAGAAAGTTCCAATCAAAGAGTTAATACTATACAAGGGATCTTCGAAGGAAAAAGGACATGTGAGAGGAGACATTTTTAACATGACTTAATGAGATAATAGTTAGATGATGAAAGAGGTCTAAAAGAGTGTTATCAATTTGACTGTTTCCAATAAAATTTCAAATATATTGGAGTCTTCTTTGTCATTTTGGCAAATTTCACCTTCTAAGTAAACCAATCCTAGTTTAACCGCCTTATTACGGTTATCAAAGATCAATTAATTAACAATTGAAACATTTTGTCAATTAAAGATACATTGGTATTATGAACGCGAGTTGATCATTTTTTGATCCATTGTGAACAAAGATCAAAAATCTATTGTGAATAGTGCCTATTCACTTTTGACGTTTCAATTTCATTTACAATTTTTCAACGGACTGCTTTTGTGTCGTGTTGCGAATTTTATTTTGGTTGATTTGGATTAAAAATGTAAGTAGTTTGCAATAAATTAATGGTGCTATTCAATTTTAGTGTTTTCTTTACGTCGAAGTAAAATTGAAGTAACAAAAATCAGCTCGCCAGATTGGTAGAACGGATGGAAGAGAACCCAGACTTCGCTAAGGGTGTTTATTCAAAGCCACACGAGTAAGAAGTGGGCAGAGATTGCTGTGGAATTAAACAGCTTAGGCCCACCAAAACTCTGCCAAGTGGCAGAGGGTTAGTATTGTGTTGCGGATATACATACATTTATAAAAAATTCTTCTTAACGCAGGTTTTGGCTTACCTAAAATGCAAAACCAAAAAAAAAGACTCAAAATAAAATTGTGGCGACTGGTGGAGGCCCTAACAAACTTAACCGATTCATAGATGCAGAGGAAGCGGTTAGTGCATTAATGCACTTCTACTCCTGTGTCGATCCACCGGCACAGAATTTGGCATTGGATTGCCAAATTTCAGTGCATATGATATCGAAATCATAGACTTGCAGAAAGATGTCGAGGTGTCGCCAGCGCAACAAAAAGTTCCAACACGTAAGACCCTAAAAGAAAAAAAATGATATCGATCGCTTAAAGCTCTTGGAAAATCAAACTATTGCACAGGACAAATTTTATAGCTCTATGGTTGAAATCATTAAGAAAAACCATAATTAAAAAAAAGAAAAAAAAGAGATACTTAAACTTAAAAAAGAAAAATCAATGTTAAAATCGTTCCCAACACTCAACTGGTAGCTTCCTTGCGAAAGGAATCTTAAGACAGCTGAAAATTTAAGTATGTTTGAGATGGATTGTTGTCTTTTCGTTGGTTTTAACTTGTCGTTGATATCTAAAAATACATTTCGAAAGCCCAAAGTTTTGAATGAATCTAAAAGCGAGCCAAATTAGATTTTGTAATGTTACTAAAAAAGATCTTTTATCTACATACATATGTTCAGCCAAATCCATCAGATTAGAAGCATCGCGTAGTTTTCTTCCAAGCTTTGCTAACTCCAAATTATTTTCTTCTTAAATTCACCGAAAAATAGTTCAATAGTAGACATGCTTTGGGCTTTAGCGATCCGTAAAATATTTTACCAAAAAGGAATTCGTGATTCGTGAAATTTGATAATTAACAAATATTTTGACAACCATAATACCAAGACTGTCAATTTGAATCATTCAAAAAAGATCTAATTTCTGAAGAGCGTTCACAGTTTATCAAAAATTTTGATTGCTGACAACGATAATACCAATTGATCAATTTCAATGAAAAATGTCAACTAACGTATTGATAATTGACAACCGTATTAGGGCTGTAACTTTCGTCAATCAATAAACACATCCATTTTTATAGAAACAAACAGTCCAACTCACACAAACCGAGAGCTGACAGCCGCTTATATTGACAATCGAATATAGTTTCTCCTGCTTTTACATTTTCTTGTTATTTAAACCCCCTACAAAATTATTTCTTTAAGAGTATACAATGAAATTGTCAAATATTGAAATTTGATTGGAGTTGGACACTTGTCCACCACTTGTATTAAAAGTGTGTATCAAGATTGTTGATTGAATTCTTACCTCACTTAGACGATGGTCGACAAAAACTACGTGTGATTCTCTTTTTAACGATTAAGATCTCCTAATTCGAATTTAGAAATGCTAAAAATAATCAAAAATTGGGTTTTCAATCAATTCTATGATGATTTTATAGAGTACAATTCTTTTTTTTCAGATACT